>NC_048279.1:2068809-2201309 GCF_009762535.1 Notolabrus celidotus | reverse complement strand
CTGCCCTGTAAACAAACGTATCACTTGAAATGTCAAACTTTGGATATATCATAGAAATGGCTTTTACAGCGATCACTTCTCCATTCTTGATTTTCTGTCGGTTTTGCTGTGAAACTAAGTCACTGCCAATAATGTCACTTTTTACATTGAGGATAAGTAAATATTTGTGTAGTAGCTAGTTCTGACACTTTATAAACCATCCACTATGTCACTCTAGTGTGTCAATTAAGAAGACAAGAGGCTGATAACTTCTGAGGCACAAAGTGTATTCACAAAATGTTCAAATAACTAACAACACATAAACAAGGACACTAAGATGGGTTTGGGCTACACAGTAACCACTTAAACAAGCGGTGGTACAACTCACACTACAGGACCGGTCTGTGATACTAAAATTACAAATCGCTTGGTATAAATAGCAGACCACCCAGAGAAGTGGCAACTAGAACCCCTCAAACCTCCCACAACTTACACTGCACACTTTAAAGGTGACATATCATGCAAAATGGACTTTTTAATGGTTCTCTACCTGAAATATGTGTCCCTGGCATGTCTACAAACCCCCCGAGAATGAAAAAAATCCATTCTGCCCCTGTTCTGATTTCTCCACCTTTCTGTAAATGTGTGTGAAACGAGCCGTTTCAGACTTCAGTGTTTTTGTTACGTCACAACAATATCCGGTCTGTAACAGAGTCAGAGCTCGGAGCTTGTTCAGCCCATAGACTGTATAAAATACAACTCAACCCCTCCTCCGTTTTTCATTACCTGCACACGGGTGTGCTAACAAGGAGCTTAGGAGGGAGGCATGCTAGTTGTAGGCTGTCTTAATAAACACAAAGGTCGGTTTTACTCCCCACGTCTGCAGATTTGAAGATCTAGTGGATGATTTTTATTTAAGTGCTGGCACTAGTTAGCATAGCCACATAGCTACATGTCGTAGCTGTAGCTGTGTACCAAGACACACGTCTACATACTGACAAATAAAACAACAAGAAACACTAAATCTGTGACCAATCCTTCAGAAAGGTCCTGCTGCCTTTCTGGCAGAGGTCGGTTTTACTCCCCACGTCTGCAGATTTGAAGATCTAGTGGATGATTTTTATTTATCATGGATAAGTGCTAGCGCTAATTAGCATAGCCACATAGCTACATGTTCGTAGCTGTGTACCAAGACACACGTCTACATACTGACAAATAAAACAACAAGAAACACTAAATCTGTGACCAATCCTTCAGAAAGGTCCTGCTGCAGGCACCTCTCCATCAGGATCAGATTCTGGATCAGATTCAGAGGGTTGAAGTAACGTGATCTGTGAGCAGCCGTGTATATTCAGCCAACATGTAAACATTAGATCAACGTGCTGGAGAGCCGAGGCCACATCCACTTCCTGAGGGGGCGTGGTCAGAGGGAAAACAGAGTGTTCTGAGGAGGACTGAAGAAGAGGGTTTTTCAGGCATGCCAAAATCTGATTTCAAAGTGTTTTTTTGAGCATAAACTTTAAAGACATGTTTTGGGGACCTCTTAGACCAATATATATTGATGAAAAAAGCGTGATATGTCACCTTTAAAGTCAATGAGGTAAATCAGGCTCCAAATAATGAAAAGATATACCATGACCCAAATCTGCATGCACAAAACACAGAGGGGATTCAACTTTGAGGCCTCTTGTCCCTGGGTAACTAAACTGTCTCCCAAGTATCATGTTACACATTGTGTTACATAAAGTGCTGTACATAAAAACAACTTAAAAATGTAATCAATAAAAAAATAAATATATATATATATATATAAAGAGACCCCCCCCATCCTAATCCCAACCCCAACCCGAGCCTTGAACCCAAACCCACCCCACAATCCTAAGGTTAAAAACACAATATATGCAACAATAATAATAACAATAAAAATAAAATAAATAAGAAATGAAAAATAAAACAGAAGTTGCTTAACGAGCTGAGGAAGCGCTCTCATGATATCTTAATGAGGAAACATAAGATGTTAAAAATCAACACAGGAAATTAAACTCACCAAAATAAAATACATTAATAAGATAATAAAACACTAAAATATTAAACAAGTAAAACAAATTGAGATACTATACTTAAAATAAATAAATAAAATAAAGTACGAAAAATAATAAGTGAGTAAAATATGAACTAGATAGTGAATGAATATATAAAGTAAGTTGAAATAAAACTGTTATAAGAGTAAGTCTCAGTTAAAGAGAGACTAAAAAGGTCGGTCTTGAGGTTTTTTTTAAATGTTGATGCTCTGTGCATCCCTCAGATCTTCAGGGAGGGTGTTCCACAGGCGTGGGCCGTGATGATTAAAAGCTGCCTCACTGTGAGTCTTAGTTCTTACTTTTGGTACCATTAAAAGTCCACTACCTGAAGACCTGAGGGCTCTCACTGGCTCATATTATAAATCAGATAAATAAGAAGGAGCAAGAACACTTAGAGATTTAAAGAACAATAAACTGATCTTAAAATCGATTCTAGATAGTAGGTGAGCTTCAGTCAGCTTGAAACAGCTGTAGAAAGAATCTGTCTCACCCAGACATGAAGACTGCATGTATGCAGCCTGTGGGTATTCAGCACTCTCGAGGGTCTGTGTATGAATGTGTTGTTTCCTGCCTCGCTGTGGGCGGGGGAACAGCATTTTGTCTCTCTGTATGCAGATGCATAAGGAGAATGACAAATGAAGTGAATCTTGCATCTTGAGAAAATAAGTCATGTACAGTAGCAGCCTGGAAGCCTTAATGTTTAACAACACTTATCACTCACCACAGTGGGTTTTTCCACACCATCGCTCTCCCTTTTTCACCGCTGAACGTTATCTATAAGAGTGTGAAACCCGACAGCTGCCGGTAGGAGTGAAATAATTGCCGGAGCCAGTGTGACAGACATTATTGGCTCTCTTGCACAAAAGCAGAACAATGGCATTCTTCTCCAAAGCTCTTGGAAGCCGGAGGAATTCATACACCGTCATTGTGTGGACGAGCCAGTTGCTTGCAGCTGGAGCGGAGGGGTCTGAGCGATTACAATATAACGTTTTGTCACTTTGTGCTCTCCAAATACTGCTTCATTTGTGTGTTGTCAATCCCAACAAAAGCGCTACTAGATTCCAAAAGCATCTTGGCAAGATAATTCTCAGCTTAAAAACCCTCCCCGCCGCGTTACTGGCACAGAGTCGAGCAACATGTCATCGCACACACAGATCGCAGATAGCTGTACAGTCTGCAGGCCTCAGACTGACATGCAGAGCCAGATGTGCTCAGCTGGATTAGCCTGCCTTACATTCACGGAGAAAACCAAAGGGTTCACTTCAAAGCACGTCATGTAAAGGCGTGTTTTATGAATACACAATCCTTCAGTGCAGTAAAGGTTTTTTTTTTACTCAGAGCTTAAACTACACTGTGCAGGATCCACCATCAAACCAGAGTTTGTCTCATGTATCGAACTGGTTTCCTCTTGATCTCTTCAAGACGCCAAAAATAAATCATGTATGAATAATAATGATCCTTTGGTGGAGAGTAAAGCGTTGTTTGGATGTTTTCTGGACTTTGTTTTGACCGTCCCACAGAGCGCTGAGCCCAATTTCAATGTTTGGTTGAAAAATGAAATCAGGGGAGAACAACTGAGACCAGATCTGAAACAAATTCAAAAAATCTAGCCAAAACACCAGGACGGCATCAACATGTCCGAAAACACAATTATGTTCATTCACTCAGACAAAGTGTTCATTTAAGGGATGAAAGGACAGATATGAGGGTGTCTCTCCAAACTCATTTTCCAGTGGTTGTTAAAATGCTGTTTGTGCACAGATGTGGTATCAACACTTTTTATGTTCATACAAAAACAATATGTCAATTTTAGAGCTTAATAGGTTCAGAGACAACACAGTCAAAGAATATGTCAACATGTATCACTGTGGAAAAGATGCACAAGCCATCTCTCTTCCTTCATGTTGATTAGAGTTTTGTTGGATTGTTGATCTTTGATGAAACGAAAGAGATTACAAGTAAACAAATATACATTAGGGCTGAAAGCAGAAAGGAACAGGCCCTACATCAATCAATCTTTATTTGTATAGCGCCAAATCACAACAAACGTTATCTCAAGAGGCTTTAACAAACAGAGCAGGTCTAGACCACTCTATGTCAAATTAGGAACAGAGACCCAACACCAAGACAGGATCAGACTCAGTCTGACCCCACCTTAATCCACCATGAGCATTGCACCTCACAGTATTTAGCTAGTTACAGTGGAGAGGACAAACTTCCTTTAACAGGCAGAAACTTCGAGCAGAACCAGACTCATGTTAGACAGCCATCTGCCTCGACCGAGTTGGGTCTGGAAAAAGGGATAGAGGAGAATAAGAGAGAGAGGGAGCGGTGATAGTGATGAGACGAGTAGTAGTAGATGTTGCCGCTGCAGTCCAGCACGTCTGTATCAGCTGGAGTCTGGAACGTCCACAGCAGGAGGACGTCTACGGCAGCTCAGAGGAACCTACGAGACAAGGGAGCTCAGGGACTCCAGAAAGGTCTATGGTTAGTAACTTTAATGGGACAGGCAGAGTTAAAGTAAGTGATGAGGGGGTTGGGGGGAAGGGGGTGAAATAGGATCCCAGTGTGTCAGTTCCCCCAGCAGTCTAAGCCTATATCAGCATAACTAAGAGCTGGTCCAAGCCTGATCCAGCTCTAACTATAAGCTTTATCAAAAAGGAAAGTTTGAAGCCTACTCTTAAAAGTAGAGAGGGTGTCTGCCTCCCATCTACCCTGACTGGTAGATGGTCCCAAAGGAGAGGGGGTTCTACCTCCCATACTACTTTTAGAGACTTTAGGTACGACCAGCAGGCCTGCATGTTGTAGTTAAGTCAAATTGTATCCGGCATCAACACAGAATGTTTTCATTCTGAATATTGACAGGAAGTTGTTTCAGTGTCTGACTTCCTGTCTGACTCATTATTACCATAGTCTGTGTAATAAATTGATGTAGTATCCGTGACGTCACCCATCTGTTTCTAAAGCATTGTTTTGAAGCTGATCACCGGTGCCATATTGGAAATGTTGAACTCAACCTAACTTCTGTGGAGCTAGTGTGAGGTAAAGAGGCGGGCCTTCAGCCTTTTCGCTAAGAGCTACATCGCGCCTGCCTGTCAATCAAGTCAGCTGTGCCGTTTAAAACTCGTACTTTTAATATCTTCAAAAATACAGAGTTGTGAAACATTCATCCCTGTACAGTGTGTGTTGATAGAGACATGAGCTATTCAGACCTAAACAGTTTTTTGAACCAGACTGTAAACATGTTTATTTCTGCTGTAAAGATCGTCTTCTTTGAATGGGTGTGTCTGTGGTTTCTGGTGTTTCTGCAGCCAGCCTCAAGTGGACACTTGATGAACTGCAGTTTATAACACTTCCTTGTCGGTTTCGTATGTTAACACCGGAGATTGACACTTTGAACAACAGTATAAGTATCATATGATGATACAGGAGAAGTAATATTCTGTTTCGTTGTGTGATTAAACTTTAATGAGCCACCAAAGCCACACCCTTCTGATTCTGTACAGGACTTCTCTTTGTGGAGGTATTTTTGCTCTCTGCTCTATTAACTCTGTTTTAGAACCACTAAAGTCTTTTTTAAATCCAGTGTTATATTGTAATTCAGACATTCTCTGCTTCTCACCACTTCTTCTTCCAATCCTGTCTGATTTCTGTGTGTGCACATAGCCCTGCAGTTTCATGCCTCTCTGTGGGCAGTGGAGGGGCATGAAACCTGCTCATTAGGCAGAACTGAGCTTACAGCGTACAAGGACATGACATTCATCAGTTTAAGAGCGCAGGTGTGAACATTTCTGCAGGTTAATAACAGGGTCATCTCTTGGCCTCAGACTTTTTCTCAGGGAATTTCTTCAGAGCGGATTAGAGAGAAAAAACAGGAAGCTGTTGGAGAACGAGGCGCAAACTACACTACATACAAGACCTTCCTTCAGTTTGACACTAACAGGTGTCAGAGAGTTTCATTAGAGCCACTGTGGCAGACACAGCTTGTGTGACAGGGTCAGACATGAAGATTCTTTGTGTGTTTGTATTAAATGTTTATTTGCATGTATGTTTTAGTAATAGTTGAATGGATTGCTGTGTTTTTATGCATTAGTGTAATGTTTTTGATGAACTGATTTTATGATGTTTTAAATGTTTTAATCAGTGGACTGAAGACTCTGAACTGGGACCTGGTGAGTCACACCTCCACCTTTAATTATGTCATCAGTAGCAGGTGAGGCAGAGGCTGCAGACAAGGAGAACAATACAAGAGGAGCTTCCACTCGGCCGCAAAGGGGATGAAACAGGATACTGGGTGCATAGAGAGAGACGGTGCAAACTGAGAGAAGGACGAGATGCAACGGGTTCACAACGACACAGAAAAGGAAACAAGTAAAGGTGAGCAGAAACGAAGATCAATGTGATCGTCAGCTGGCGTGCAAGAAGAAACGCAGCACGGAGACGAGGGATCCCCCAACTAGGAGTGTCAGCAGAGCAGCTAGTGTCCGCCAACACTACTTCAGGCCTGGGTTGGTAATCTGTAATCTCCAACCCAGGAAAACCCTGATTTTAAGAACATGTATTTGTATTTAAGAGTCTTAGGCTCCACATTTTAAATCCAAGGTAACATTGTTGGCAACTTTTTTTATTATCAGTCCATTTAACTTTAAAAGTTTTTAGCCCGGCCACATCTGCATTACTCTTAGCTCAGCTGCTATCTTTGTTAAACTGTACTTAAAACCAAAGGGTCAGGACTACTGTATATATCCGTCTGTCATTCTGTCTGTATCAACTCTTCCTCCTGCCGTGCCGTGTCACCTTCAGCTCCATCACCACTCGTGTCATCTCTCTCTGTGCCCGCTCATGAGGTTCTCTTAAAGCCCTCCATCACATTTCACTGAACCTTTCTCCAAACTGCACCCGTCCTGAGAGAGCTGTCATCCCTGATCAGACATTACAACCACTCTGACTGACACAATCTGTCCGTCATCCACACTGTGTTCAGATGATGCTGCCATCCTCCCTTTGGGTCTCAGATTGGTAGAGATAATATGTTTGGGGCATTGCACATTGCAATTACTGACTTACAGTGCTTTTTTTTATGGTAAATCGCTTCAGTGATGCAATCTGTGTCAGCAGATTGTGAGATATTTTGATAGAGGCAAAGACTCTTTTTGTAGGATTTGGGTTAAGAACCTCCTCTCATCAGTTCAGGACCCATACAGCCCTGCCCTGATGAGACCTGAACTCCTTGCCAAATCCCAACAAATGTTCTCCTCAGACTCTTTCCTAACAGAGCAGGTCTAGACCGTACTCTATGTTCTATTATTAACAAAGACCCAACATCAAGACAGGATAAGATCCAGTCCCATCTTACAGACAGTACTCAGTCTGATCTCATCTTAATCCACCATGAGCAGAGCACTTTGCAGCATTTAGCAAGTTACAGTGGCAAGGACAAACTTCCTTTAACAGGCAGAAACCTCCAGCAGGACCAGACTCATGTTAGACACACGGTCTGCTGAGACCGTGTTGGGGAGAGGGGATAGAGGAGATTACAGTTTTTCTCGATTGTTTACACACATTTTTTGAAAGCATTCCTCATACTCTCAGAACTCTACACACAAATCAAAAATCACACACACAATGAGCAAAACTACTCAGCTCTCCTGCAAAATGAAACTTTACATTCTAAACAATGTTACTTCTTCTAAAATGGTATTTTGTTTTCAAATGACACAAACCACCATGAATAGGCATTTATAAGAACCAGTTGAACACTGATGTGCTCAATGTAAAACACTCTGAGGTATTGAAAACACTTTGTCTCCATTCATCAGAATGACTTAGGCCTGTTTTTGTTCAGTGTTACACTCACTACCGACAGTACATACACAAGTGTGTTGTAAAAGAGTTTAGAATAATGTTTTTATACCCTTAACACACAAATACACAGTCACAAATATATTTTATTTTTCCCCCAAAAAAACAATGTACACAGTGTACATCTCAACCAGTGGTCCACACACAAAACAACAGAATAATTTACTGTATACAGTTACAGTAAAAAAACAAAACAAAAAAGAAACTATGCTGCATCCTCTCTTCTGTTTCGGTCTGTCCACAGCACCTCATCCACATCACAAGCAATGTTTTCCCTGGCCAAGCAGCGGACGAAAATAAAGCTCTGATTGCTCTGATTGTAAAACTGTGTGACAGGTGTTTGCCCGTGATGAGTCAGTGTGAATAGTAGGGCATTTAACTTTAGATTTTGAATGACAGTGTGTTCCTTGTGAAAACAAGAGATTTTCTTCATGAAAATGGTGCCAAATGCAGAGAATTGTGTGTAGTGTTTTGAAAAAAGTGTGTTTTAGAACTGTAGTTTATCAGAATTGGTTCAGCCGGTTGGTGTATGGGTTACATGTTGTGGTTATTGTGTCTCAAGTACCTGTTATTGTGTGTAAACAATTGAGATAAACTGTAAGAGGTCCACGGAAGAAAACCAGCAACAGAGTCAGGGGTGGCCAAGGCTTCAGAAGCATCAGAACTAGAGTGATGGAATACAGTGTTCCCCAGATCTGTCCAATCCAGCATCTGTGGGATGAGCTGCAAAACCAATTCTGGTCCATGGAGACTCCACCTCATAACTTCAGGACATACAGGATCTGCTGCTAACTCTCCCCGTCCCATTAAAGTTACTAACCATAGACCTTTCTGGAGTCCCTGAGCTCCCTTGTCTCGTAGGTTCCTCTGAGCTGCCGTAGACGTCCTCCTGCTGTGGACGTTCCAGACTCCAGCTGATACGGACGTGCTGGACTCCAGCGGCAACAGCTACTACTACTCGTCTCATCACTATCACCGCTCTCTCGCTCTCTTATTCTCCTCTATCCCTCTTTCCAGACCCAACTCGGTCGAGGCAGATGTCTGTCTAACATGAGTCTGGTTCTGCTCGAGGTTTCTGCCTGTTAAAGGAAGTTTGTCCTCTCCGCTGTAACTAGCTAAATACTGTGAGGTGCAATGCTCATGGTGGATTAAGGTGGGGTCAGACTGAGTCTTATCCTGTCTTGGTGTTGGGTCTCTGTTCATCATTTGACATGGAGTGGTCTAGACCTGCTCTGTTTGTTAAAGCATCTTGGGATAACCTTTATTGTGATTTGGCGCTATACAAATAAAGATGGATTGATTGATTGATTCTTCTAAACATATCCACCTCAAATGTTCACCTTCTACCTAATCCCACCCCACTGACAGGTGTCGTTAAAAACCGATGGTCAGTGTTACTAACCTCACCCGTCAATGGTGATTAAACTCTAAGTCATGTGATATATAAAAGACACAAGACCAAAACTTGACAGAAGGGGGCTTAAGTGTTGTAAAAAGTGCATCCTGTTTTTTCACTTCTGACTTCATTTAGAGACAGAAATGTACTTTAGTGGAGAGCAGCTGCAGAGAGACACCGCACCGTCTTTGAAAATAAAAAAATGTGCCTTTACAAACTTTAAGAATCATTTAGAGCGTCGGGTGTAATCGGGACTGTGGTTCAGAGGCCGTCTTCATCCCATCCGTCTGTAGTGGGTGGCAGAAGAATGAGCTGAGGAAGAGGATCTGTGAGCCAGACAGGGAGAGAAAATTGCCTGTAGCGGTGTGGATGTAATAGGGGAAGGCAGTGATGCGTTTCCTGCCGGGCTCGTCTGGTCACCAGGGAGCTTCTGTCTCCGGCGTTCGCCACTCGCTCTCAACGGCCAGAAACTTCTCCCGCTCCTCCTCGCCTTCGCCTTCCAGCGCTCTCCTCTGCTTTAACTCAGCCCACAGTAAATAGAACTGCAGCCTCTAGAGAGTGGGTGGGTGTTCGTCTTCAGCTCGATGGGGAGTTTGCTGCATGTGTGTGTGTGTGTGTGCGTGTGTGTGTGCATCTCCCACCCTTCTGCAGAGGACCATCTCTTTCATGCTAAATCTGCCTGCTTGCCACGGGCCTGACTCTGCTAGGCATCCGCTAATGCCTGCTCAATTACATCCAGCCCTATCTCTGACTGAAAAACCTCACACACACATCCACACACACACATAGATTGCAGCCTGATTGTGTGTCTGTGGGGGGGGTGGACACCTTTGAAGTCTTGCGATGCTGCCCCGAGATACAAACGAGTCGAACAAGTCGCTGGGAGGGGAAAGAGAAAAAAAAACAAGCAGATAAACACACAAACCTGTCAGAGGTCTAAACAAGTCGGCCCCGTGCTTTGATGCCCTCAGGGGGGGACCGAAATGAACCTCTGCCTCACCGTGTGTGTTCACAGGAGGCCGTGCGAGTGTTTGGCAGGGTTAAACGGTCAGGCAGGGCGAAATGAACTCCACTGTAGCTGCGGTTCATTAGGGAGGGCTGTTTAGGCGGTGAGGCAGGGACCCCGGGGGACTCTGTTAATTACACCGTTCAGACCCTTGATGGGCCCAGGAAGGCGGCTCACACCCAGCAGGAGGGCCGTGTACCCGTGCTAACGTGTGTTTTAACATCTAACGCCACAGGAAAGCTTGCTTGCTTTGAATAACAGCAGAGAACTGAACTTGTTCCCACCTTGAAGTCCATGTAAAGTTTTCTAGATGAGGAAAGTCGGCGTGTCACACTTCATGGGAAACATCACAAAAACACATCATTTACACTACACCATGTGACGGCGCGCTGTATTTACAGTAGCTAGGAAGATGAAATAATCACAACCAGGATGTTTTTGGTGTCAGAGCTGGAAAAAGACTGATTTTACTCTAGTCCTCAGATTTTAAAACTTATATTTCTGTTCTTTTTAGCTCTGTTTGAAGAGAAACACGTCTGAAGTTCTTCTATGATAACACTCACAAACAAATCAGTCCTTTATTCTATAACCACTGTTATCCCCTCCCTTTAGCATAAACAGCAAATAACATGCTGCTCTAAATGAAGCCAAAAGATTTAAAGCTCATCTGACTGTCTGCAGTCTAGCTCATAAGCCCCGCCTCCTCCATGTGAACAGACTGGACATGGGTCAAACTCTAAAGTCAAACACAGGTCACATAAATGTTCCTCAAACATGGTTTCTGTCATCGTAGTTAGTTCTTATCATGCTGATTTATGTCTCAATGTTCATGTTTCTGACTAGTTTACTTTGAATTAGTTATTGATGATATAAGAAGAGGGGGTGTGACATCATGGTTGACAGCTGTGTTGACCAATGAGGCTCCTGCAACACTGTGTGCTCCGGATTAACAGAGTAGAGGAGGAACAGTGGGAGGAAATGAAACAAACACTAACACAAGAGGCATTGAATGCACCATAACCAAGAGAGTCTGCTTCAAACCCACACAAGAACCTGTGACGCTGTGGACTGGACCCGCCGGAGGACTGACCCACTTTTGGACGGGACCACCTGAGGACTGGACCCACTTAAAGATTGGACCCACCTTAGAACCGGACCCACTATGGACTGGACCCACCTGAGGACTGGACCCACCTAAAAACTGGTCACTTACTTTAAATCTCCCTGTCCCATTAAAGTTACTAACCATGGACCTTTCTGGAGTCCCTGAGCTCCATTGTCTCGTAGGTTCCTCTGGATCTCTGCTGCTGTGGACGTGCCAGACTCCAGCTGCTACAACTACTATAATCCATCTCACCACTGCCATCTCTCTCTTCATCTCCCTCTATCCCTCTCTCCAACACGGTCTCAGCAGATGTGTGTCTAACATGAGTCTGGTCCTGCTGGAAGTTTCTGCCTGTTAAAGGAAGTTTGTCCTTGCCATTGTAACTTGCTAAGTGGAAGCCAGCATCACAGTAAGAGGACGGCTTTCTGTACTGCATGAAAATGATTTCTGCCTCTGTTGTTTAATCTTTATGTGTCTACAGAAAACAGAAAAATCTACATCGCTGTGCATGCGTGCGTGTGTGCGTGCGTGTGTGTGCGTGCGTGTATGTGTGTGTGTGTGTGTGTGTGTGTGTGTGTGTGTGTGTGCGTGTTTGTGTGTGTGTGTGTGTGTGTGTGTGTGTGTTAGACCATATAATGAGCAGTTTACCTTCTATTTGTGTTCCATATCTAATTCTTTATCTATGGTTCATTTATCTCTGCTCCCATCTGTGTTTTTTGCTCGAGTGATAACTGGAAACCTGCAGAGTAATTGCTCCACTCTGACCTGTGCCGATGTATTATTACCTTTACCTTTAATTGCCTTGTTAACAGCCAGAAACACTTGTTTGAACTCGAACTATGTTACCAAAAGTTTGCAGGGAATCCAACTACATTTCTTCACTAGACAACTTTCAAAAAAAGCTGCCTCATTGCCTAAACCTTATCAGAGAAACACTGGTTCACAAACTGCATCATCAGCATGCCTGTTGAGTTAAAGGGACAGTGTGTTTTTATGGTGTATGGAGAGGAACATGCATTCCACTAATAGTGCCATAACACAGAGGTCTTCTGAAACACAGTAGAGCTCTGGACAGTTTCTACACAGAGTTTACACTTTAAAAGATATAACTAATACTACTACTAATAATAATAATAGTAATAATACATTTTATTGATGGGCACCTTTCAAGACACATGTTTACCAATCAATCAATCTTAATTTGTATAGCGCCAAATCACAACAAACGTCATCTCAAGACTCTTTTACAAACAGAGCAGGTCTAGACCACTCTATGTCAAATTATGAACAGAGACCCAACACCAAGACAGGATAAGACTCAGTCTGACCCCTCCTTAATCCACCATGAGCATTGCACCTCACAGTATTTAGCTAGTTACAGCGGAGAGGACAAACTCCCTTTAACTGGCAGAAACCTCGAGCAGGACCAGACTTATGTTAGACAGCCAGTCGACCCTGTTGGGTCTGGAAAGAGGGATAGAGGAGAATAAGAGAGAGAGGGAGCGGTGATAGTGATGAGATGAGTAGTAGTAGCTGTTGCCGCTGGAGTCCAGCACGTCCGTATCAGCTGGAGTCTGGAACGTCCACAGCAGGAGGACGTCTACGGCAGCTCAGAGGAACCTACGAGACAAGGGAGCTCAGGGACTCCAGAAAGGTCTATGGTTAGTAACTTTAATGGGACAGGGAGAGTTAAAGTAAGTGATGGGGGGGTTGGGGGGAAGGGGGTGAGATAGGATCCCAGTGTGTCAGTGCACCAGTTCCCCCGACAGTCTAAGCCTATAGCAGCAAAACTAAGAGGTGGTCCAAGCCTGATCCAGCTCTAACTAAAAGCTTTATCAAAAAGTATGTTTGTCCTTGTCTTTGTTAATAATACAACATAGAGTGGTCTAGACCTGCTCTGTTTGTAAAAGAGTCTTGAGATAATGGTTGTTGTGATTTGGTGCTATACAAGTAAAGATTGATTGATTGAGGACTGGATTCACCGGAGAACTAGACCAACCTGAGGTCTCTCTCTCAACAAGCTATGTTGTGGGTAGAGGTTCCTCCAAACATCCCTCAGTGCAGTGTGTCCCAACTGGTTTTATTTCTGCTTCATTAATTAATTATGGAAGGTGATCGATACACACTCTCCTTTCAGTCTCATGTGAGTGTGTTACTAAAATACAGATTGAAGGTATGTCCACGACAAGAGCCGTCATCCAGCTCACAGCCTCAGAGATCACCACAGAGGAGACTTTTGGCTTTGTTTAACTGAGACAGATGGATTAATAAATGGTAAATAAAGGTACCGCAAGAGCTTAATTTACACATGCGAGTAGATTTTAATTAAATGTAAAAATAACTTAAATTAAAAATATATTGAAACATCATTTTTTAAAGGTATTAAAACCATCACAGCTTGTTTTATTGAACGTTTTTCCATCATTACTGTTGTTAAATAAAAGTGTTTCCTTCATTTTTTGTGATCATTATTTTTTTTTTCTTTAGAAAATTAAAAAGACATACAGCAGCCTATGTCTGAATAAAAAGAGGAAATGAAATGAAACGAAAAAGAAAAAACAAAGAGTTCACATAAAGAAACAAAGCGACCCACAAAATTGAACTTTTTTTAAAAACTTAAAAATAATAAAATAAAATGATCCTCTAGAGATTTTACCTCAAATGAATCTGGAATAGTTTTATTTAAATGAAACTGGAATAGTTTTAGTTATTTTTAGCTCCTTTATGAAAAGTTTTATTTTCTTATTATCATCCTCAGGTAATTAAATCCTCTCCTTGAACTGTGATCACTGTAATCCTCACTCACAGGAGAAAAAGGTGGCTGCCTGTTCCATCATTGTTTATCTGTTTAATAATAATAATAATAATAATAATAATAATAATAATAATAGTAATAACAGTTAAAATAAATAAATAGATAATAATAATAATAACAATTAAAATAAATAAATAGATAATAATAATAATAATAATAATAATAATAATCTTTATTTCTATAGCACTTTTCTAATCAAAGTTAAAAAGTGCTCAGAGAAAAACATAAAAATAAACAAAGAAAAAAATATATATATATATATGAAAAATAAAAAAATAAGAATAAATCAATACAAATAAATAAATAAATAAAGGAACTCCAAAGTACTAGAATGTATAATAAGACATCAAGAGCAGAATAACATGTTTCCATAGTTATGAAAGCCTTTAAAAAAAAATGTTTAAAGAAGCAATTTAAAATCACATACAGAAGTATCACGCCTTATATCAGCTGGTTGGTCCTTCTACAGTTTAGGAGCCCAGACTGAAAAAGCCAGAAAGCCCTTGGACTTCAAACGGGCTCTGGGAACAACCAACAAGCCCATGTGTGCTGATCAGAGAGGGTTTTATTTGGTTACCTTTTTAAGGAACCAAATCAAAACTGAGCCAATTATTTATTCGATGAAGGAATTAGAAAACAATCCTCAGTCCTGTTTGACGTCTTTAGGCCTCCTCAGACCCGACATGAGGAAACTCAGGTTTTTATATTCTGGACTTAACCTTCATGGAGCCAGTGTTTGTTTTTGTATCGTCTGTAGTTAAACAACACGAGGATGTTCTGTGACGCCCGGAACCACAGACCACCTTTGATCCAAACTCTTCTGTTAGATCCCCCCTCCTCTGCTTTTATGCTAACCAGGGTTAGAGTGGCACCTGTGTTGTGTGCGGAGGCTGAGCTCTATAAAAATGAGCTGCGACACAGAGGTGATAAAACTGTTAGTGACACATGTAAAGACTGAGCATGTGCAGAGAGGAACCTGCTGCTCCGTTATTGATTAACACTTTAATGAGAAACTGAAATAACCATAGAGCTGTGTGAGGATCACACGTGTAATTATCTTAGCTGTGATCGTGACATTTCACACACACACACACACACACACACACACACACAGCCTCTCACACTCATTATCACGCTGTGGTTTATTCCGCTCTACAACAAACTGTACATGCATCATGTGTTATATTTAAACTTCCATCCAGCTGAGTTTCAGACCATCTTCCTCACTCATTGAATGTCAGACTTTCAGGAATCTTCTCTTAATTTTAATCTCCATCATGTTTGTTGGTATTTCTTCACCATGCTATCTTTCCATCCCTCCTTCTTGCTTGTGTATTCTGAACACCCTGCTCATTAGTTCCTCTGTGTATGATCACTGCTGGCTGTTTTTTCTTCCCAGCTTTAGTTGAAGTGTTACCTGCAGACTCAGAGCTGGCTGACTGACAGCGCGCTCAAAGTGTTTGACACTACATCAATATGCCAACTTATAAATTAAGCTGACTTAACAACTCCAACGCTGTCGCTCCAACTTACAATTACAAGGCAGCGCAGGCAGATAATTAAACGGTGCGATGCTGCAATTCCTCCAAAAATACACCGAAGCTTCTGAAAGACGACGTGCACGACATGATTTTTAGTGACGTGATCAGTGGTGAATATTCAAATGATCGCTGTAAATAGACGGCTAAATTAGAAATCAAAACCTGAAGAAACAATTTGTTGTAATGACAAGCTCCTTCAAAAGACCGCAGCACGCCTGCCTCCCCCTGCATCTTGACAGCCTTTCTTCACATCTCAAGCTCCTGACAGGGCTTTGTACGCGCCTTGTCACCTCAAATCTGTCTGCCACTGCTATTTTCCACCCCCCACCCCCCACCTCCACACTTCCTCTTAGAAAGACACTGTTAATGTTAGATTTCATCAGGCAGCCATTTCCTGCTTGTTCAGGTGGGTCCCAAACTGAGAACTCGCAGCCACGTGTTCCTTTCTGCTCGCTCCTCTGTGTCGGATTCGGATCCCGTTGACACTACTGATCGTTAGTGCTGCGCGGTGACGCTAATTCCTGCTGATGGCCTTTTCCTTTCAGCTTCTCTGTAACCTGATTATGCCAATCAGAGCGTCTAACAAGAGGAGGACGTGAAGTGTTGGCAGATTGCAAAACACCCCTCCTACAGCAAACATTTTTTCTTCTATGGTTTCACAAATTAGATGAAGATGCATCGACTCCTCCGAGGTGAGAGGAGGTTCAGAGTGGTGTAACTCTTCTCATGAAACTCATCTGGTTAAATATAAGTTACATGAAATGTCACATTAGAGAGTTATCCAGGTTACCTTTGTATCTGTGGTGCTGATTCCTTCAATGTTAGCCACCGAGGACACAACTCCTCTTTGATTACGGCGACATTCAAATCTTTGTTTTTAACCTTCAATGACAAACTGAAACTAAAAGTGTTTCAGAATCTGTACTCTGTTTATATCATCTCTCTAATGTGTTGAAGCTAAATTCTGTATTTGTTTGTTACAAACCAACACGCTCTCTTCCCCAGCTCGTGTAATACTGCTGTGGTCAGAGGTAGTTTATTTTACCCTCCTGTTATCCTTGGGGTCAGTTGGACCCGATTCAATGTTTAACATCTCTAAATTAATGACTAACATTGTTCTTTTGGCTTCATATTTCATTACTTTTCCTAATCTAATGGGGACAACTGAGAAAACATAAAATTAAAATGTTGATATGTTCCTTTTGGTCAATTTGACCCCAGACTGTTTTAGCTGTATAAAACATTTAGCTGTTCTGGGCTCAGTGTCTTGCCCAAGGACACTTCCACATGTGACTGCAGGAGCTGGGATCGAACCATCAACCTTTAGATTGAGATATAATATTTCCAGCCACCATGGGCCCGATCTACTAAGGGTTTGCGTGTATAAAAACACGTGCAAACTTGATAGCGCGCGCAAAGCAGATTTACTAACCGGGAGCACCGAGGATTGCGTCTGTCAAATGAGCAAAATAGCACTCGCTATTCATTTAGCGTGTCTGCCTTCATGAATATGCAGAATACATGTAGATCATCAGAACACGCAAAATACTTGGAGGAGGAGATACAAATTTAATCATTTAGCACACGCAATGTGATTTATCAAACCTGAAGCAGATAGCGGGCGGTATTTTTGCGTGTATTTTTAGCACGTTTGAAAGGCAGGTGCAAACTGGCACAGCGTTACGCACACATGGCTGCGGTCACTGTAAAGCTCATCAGAACTTTACAACAGGGGTGTTCAAACTTTTTTGAAGAGGGCCACATATGATGTTGTCAGAATACCTCAGGGCCTCCTACTGAGACTTTGGAATCCTAAAAGTTATATATGAAATATTTAATAACAATTATTTTAAATGTTTTCTCAATAAAACAGTAACTCGGAAGTACCATGTAAACACTAGCAAACTTTATCTTCTTCTGGGGGAAAATGTTTTTCATTCAGGTCGGGCAATGTGGGAAAAATATTGTGTCATTATTTTCCTATGGCAGAATTTCATCACACTTCTTTTTCATGTTGTTTTTAAGACTGTTCTGACCAGCAGACAATGTATTAAGAACAAAATTATAATTATTTTCCTGAGTTCTGAACATTTTTTATGCACCTAATTTTGCCTTTTCTGTACCATTTCATAATTTTGATCTTGTCTTGTGTCCTCTTTTGTGTCTTCTGAACTTTTAGTGTTCATCAAGAACATTTTCACATCATGATGAAAACATGAATTTGAAAACCTGTCAGCTTTAAGAGTTCTTGTGTTTCTTCTTTATTGCCGTCTTGAAGAATTCCCAGAGCTTTGGCTTTAGACAGGTAGTCCATATGAAGCTTTTTGAGACCTTTCTGGATTGACTTTAGTTTTCTGTGTGTGCTTGAAAGAAACTGCAAATGTACAGGTGATTCAGAAGGTGATTAAGTTATGTGCTATAAGTAACACAATTTAAGATGGAGGCTTAGGGCCATAAATAAATGGACCTCGGGCCGCAATTGGCCCCCGGGCCATACTTTGGACATGCCTGCTTTACAACATGCCCACAACAGCGGGGCTTACAAGCATTACTACAGTTTTTACACACAGTTTATGTCATTTTCAAGTCAATCAAATGGACATGAAGTCTAACAAACCAAGAGAACAACACAAATTAATAAATAAATAAAACAACACAAATTCAAAGCAGTTCAGCACCACGGATAGCGACCGCATCATTCTGACACCCACTTTAACTTTTTCAACTAATGAGAGCACAGTAGGTCACTGTATCAACAGATATAAAGTTTAGTCAAATTGGCACAGTGGCCCACATCTTCACATACAAACAAAAAATCAATATGAAGTACTCGGCCTACTCACCACTGTTTGAAGGAGCCTTAAAGGTGACATATCATGCAAAATTGACTTTTTAATGGTTCTCTATCTAAAATATGTTTCCCTGGCATGTCTACAAACCCCCCGAGAATGAAAAAAATCCATCTGATCAAATCTGTGACCAATCCTTCATAAAAGGTCCTGCTGCCTTTCTGGCAGAGGTCGGTTTTACTCCCCACGTCTGCAGATTTGAAGATCTAGTGGATGATTTTTATTTATCATGGATAAGTGCTAGCGCTAGTTAGCATAGCCACATAGCTACATGTTCGTAGCTGTGTACCAAGACACACGTCTACATACTGATAGATAAAACAACAAGAAACACTAAATCTATGACCATTCCTTCAGAAAGGTCCTGCTACAGGCGCCTCTCCATCAGGATCAGATTCAGAGGGTTGAAGTAACGCGATCTCTGAGCAGCCGTGTATATTCAGCCAACATGTAAACATTAGATCAACGTGCTGGAGAGCCGAGGGCACATCCACTTCCTGAGGGGGCGTGGTCAGAGAGAAAACAGAGTGTTCTGATGAGGAATGAAGAAGAGGACTTTTCAGGCATGCCAAAATCTGATTTCAAAGTGTTTTTTTTTGTGTTCTTTAAAGCCATGTTTTGGGGACCTCTTAGACCAATATATATTGATGAAAAAAGCGTGATATGTCCCCTTTAAGATCTGCGGACTTGTCCACGATGCACTGTATGTCCATTTTCTTTGATCTGTCATTCTCAATAGATAACATGACATGTCCACTCAGTCTATTCTGTCCCATCGTGATCATCAAAGGGTTTTTAGTTAGTTTTAACTTGGAGAATGAGCGCTCAGAAGGTGCAACGTTGACGGGAAGAGTAAAAAATAAAAGCAAGGACAGGCCTCATCAAATTGCTCTCTAAACTCCATCAAAACACTGATTGTGTTTTGGAGCAGAGTAGATGCGTTTATTTCATCTGCAGATCTTCTGTTTTCTCTCACAGCATTCACCTTTGCTGGAGTTCACCGATGTGTTTATTTCCCTCCTCCACAAAGACCTCCAACTCCATGACTTCAAACTTCATTTATCGCTTAAGACCACTCTGTTCTCTCAAACTCTCCATGGTGACAGCTGATAGCACACACAACATAATCATTAAAGGGCGGTCCGCATCACTTTTGCACTTGTTATCATTTGTGCACGCAGTCTTAGTAGATCACCCGCAACACGCCCAGAAATAACACGTGCAAAATTATTATTTGCACAAATTAGCGCTCGTTATTTGGGATCTTAGTGGATCAGGCCCCATGTCTGTAAAGACATTCAATGATGTGTCCTGTGTTATGCGTTTTGATAACATAGAAACAAGGCAGGGCGACGAGAGCATGACAGACTCTCAGCAGTTTGATGTTCTGGCTTACAAATAAAGTCCTTCTGAATGCTTTACATTGTGTTTATGCTTGAAATATATTCTATTTAAAGGTAGTTAGTCTACAAAGAAACATTAAGTACCTGACACACACACCTGGGTAACAATCAGTTTCTGGAGGATTAAATTGCTGGAGTCAAATTGACCCCAAGGACAGAAGGTCCTTTAGTCAATTTGAGGGTAACAGGAGGGTTAATAAAGATTCTATATAGAATGTCAGATTTGTACAGATTTGAAAACAGTTCCGTTTTCGTTTCATCAGTGCAGGACTCCTTTGAATGTGGACACTTTCTTATCAGCTTCAGCTAACATCTTCACAAGGTCTTCTGCTTTTGTTCTGGGGTTGATTCATACATTTCACAATGAGAAATAAATTCTTAATTTTTGTCTTTCCATCAAGAAAAGTAAATTAGTTTTTGGTATAACTGCTGGTTTCAAGAAATGTAATGCCTAGTGCATGTCATTATGTCAAGATAATGGCACTAGCATTTACTTAATTTAAGAATATTTTTCAACATATTGAGAGAAGAAGTCTCATATTTTTTTTATTTCTATCAAGACAAAATGCACTTGTTATTAATGAAAATACACTCATTTTAGAGTATATCTGGGTTCATGTTCAGGGTTCAGATTAGATATTTTTTACTTGTTTTGGAAATTCTTGACAAGCCAAATTGTATTGTTCTGTTGGCAGATAATGTTGCTTAGTATAAGTAATATAACCCCAATTATATATTTTTTCTTGTTTTTGAAGGCTGGCTTTTTGCAATGTATCTCTGCACCCTGTCCTCTATGTTTCTCTGTGACGTTCTGGTTTAGGTAAAGCGGTACAAAGAGCTTTGGAGTCTTCCTGTGGAATTGCCAGGGCTGATATAAGAGTCCAACAAACACAGGATCTTTACCCTCCCTTTAGACTTTAGACTTCTGTTCAGAGGACAGCTGGACGATAAAGCAGGCCAACAGACCCAGGTCCACCCTGGCACCTTGCTGTGTTTGGAGCTGAGATATCCTCCAGGAGGTTTGAAGCTAAGAGATTCATTTTTCTTCTCTTTTTCTCTCCAACTCATTTTACATGTAAAGTAAGAAAACCCACCCACACGGCTACAGACACACCTACACTACAATACTGTTCTTTGTACGTTTCACTGTAATTTATGTCTGTCTCTGTATAAGCTGCTCTTAACCAGCTGCCTCCAGAGAGATTAATACAGCAGTCTAAATAAATAAGTAAAGCTGAGTCAGACATTTTGTTCTGTCTTTTTGTGGGCCTTTTTCTTCCTCATGTACTGACTTGTTCATCACTGCCAAGAGTGAAAGAACTAACTGACCTCTTGACCTTAATCCATCAATGTGGTGTTAATCTAAGACATTAAATGACGAGAGTGTAGTTTACGATACAATCCTCAAAGACTCTGGAAACATGAATGGAATATTTAATATTCACATAAAAGATCAAATGTAATGTGTAATTAAGCTTCAACAAAAATCAGAGTGAAAATAAACATCCACAACTCTGAAAACACTTAGTTCAAAAACATCTTATTTTACAGGTCAGAGCATTTCTCAGGACTGTGTGGGCGTGGCCTAACTCTTTGATTGACAGGTCAAGAGAGAGTTCACAGCCTGCATGTTTGAGCCGTCTGACTCTGAATCTAAAGACATCAAAACTCCACAATCTGAAAATGATTCATTTACAATGGTCTCTGAGTGCTGAGTCACAAAATCCTTCAGAATCAGGACTTCTATCATTTATTAGTTTATCACTCCGTAGTCTCCGGGGGATCAGGACCATGGGACGCCCAGAGCAGAGGAGGCTGAAGTGTAGTATGTGCACGCAGAGGAGCTCGGCTCCGATCCAGGGAATAGTTAGTGACCCAGACCAGGGTAAAGTTAGTGAACCAGTCCTGAGGAAAGTTAGTGAACCGGTCCTGGGGATAGTTAGTGAACCGGTCCTGGGGAAAGTTAGTGAACTGGTCCTGGGGAAAGTTAGTGAACCAGTCCTGGGGAAAGTTAGTGAACCGGTCCTGAGGAAAGTTAGTGAACCGGTCCTGGGGATAGTTAGTGAACCGGTCCTGGGGAAAGTTAGTGAACCGGTCCTGAGGAAAGTTAGTGAACCGGTCCTGGGGAAAGTTAGTGAACCGGTCCTGAGGAAAGTTAGTGAACCGGTCCTGGGGAAAGTTAGTGAACCGGTCCTGAGGAAAGTTAGTGAACCAGTCCTGAGGTCCATCCATCCATCCATCCATCCATCCATTTTCTTCCGCTTATCCGGGGTCGGGTCGCGGGGGTAGCAGTCCAAGCAAATTGACCCAGACATCCCTCTCCCCGGCGACACTTTCCAGCTCCTCCTGGGGAATCCCGAGGTGTTCCCAGACCAGGCGGGAGACATAATCCCTCCACCGCGTTCTGGGTCTACCCAGGGGCCTTCTCCCAGTTGGACGTGCCCGGAACACCTCTAAAGGGAGGCGTCCGGGAGGCATCCTTATCAGATGCCCGAACCACCTCAGCTGACTCCTTTCGACGCGGAGGAGCAGCGGCTCTACTCCAAGCTCCCTCCGGATGTCCGAGCTCCTTACCCTATCTCTAAGGCCGAGCCCAGACACCCTTCGCTGGAAACTTATTTCAGCCGCTTGTATCCGCGATCCTATCCTTTCGGTCATGACCCACAGCTCATGACCATAGGTGAGGGTTGGAACGTAGACTGACTGGTAAATCGAAAGCTTTACCTTCCGGCTCAGCTCCCTCTTCACCACAATGGTCCGATACAACGTCCGCATCACTGCTGACGCCGCACCAATCCGCCTGTGGATCTCACGCTCCATTTTACCCCCACTCGCGAACAAGACCCCGAGATACTTAAACTCCCCCACTTGGAGCAAAGTCTCACTCCCCACAGAGAGAGAGCAATCCACCGTTTTCCGGCCTGAGGTAAGTTAGTGAACTGGTTCTGAGGAAAGTTAGTGAACCGGTCCTAAGGAAAGTTAGTGAACCAGTCCTGGGGTAAGTTAGTGAACCAGTCCTGAGGAAAGTTAGTGAACCGGTCCTGAGGAAAGTTAGTGAACCAGTCCTGAGGAAAGTTAGTGAACCGGTCCTGAGGAAAGTTAGTGAACCGGTCCTGGGGAAAGTCAGTGAGCCGGTCCTGGGGAAAGTTAGTGAACCGGTCCTGGGGAAAGTCAGTGAGTCGGTCCTGAGGAAAGTTAGTGAACTGGTTCTGAGGAAAGTTAGTGAACCGGTACTGAGGAAAGTTAGTGAACCGGTCCTGGGGAAAGTCAGTGAGCCGGTCCTGAGGAAAGTTAGTGAACCGGTCCTTGGGAAAGTCAGTGAGCCGGACCTGAGGAAAGTTAGTGAGCCGGTTCTGAGGAAAGTTAGTGAACTGGTCCTGAGGAAAGTTAGTGAACCGGTCCTTGGGAAAGTCAGTGAGCCGGACCTGAGGAAAGTTAGTGAGCCGGTCCTGGGGAAAGTTAGTGAACCAGTCCTGGGGAAAGTCAGTGGACCGGTCCTGGGGAAAGTTAGTGAACCGGCTCTGGGGAAAGTAAGTGAACCGGTTCTGGTGGAAGTTAGTGTACTAGTCCTAGCAAAAGTTAGTGAACCAGTCCTGGGAAAAGTTAGCGAACCGGTCCTCGAGGAAAGTTAGTGAACCGGTCCTGAGGAAAGTCAGTGAGCCGGTCCTGGGGAAAGTTAGTGAACCGGTGCTGGAGAAAGTTAGTGAACCGGTCCTGAGGAAAGTTAGTGATCCGGTCCTGAGGAAAGTTAGTGAACCGGTCCTGGGGAAAGTCAGTGAGCCTGTCCTGAGGAAAGTTAGTGAACTGGTTCTGAGGAAAGTTAGTGAACCGGTCGTGGGGAAAGTTAGTGAACCAGTCCTGGGGAAAGTCAGTGAGCCTGTCCTGGGGAAAGTTAGTGAGCTGGTCCTGAGGTAAGTTAGTGAACTGGTTCTGAGGAAAGTTAGTGAACCGGTCCTGAGGAAAGTTAGTGAACCGGTCCTGGGGAAAGTCAGTGAGCCAGTCCTGAGGAAAGTTAGTGAACCGGTCCTGGGGAAAGTCAGTGAGCCGGTCCTGGGGAAAGTTAGTGGTATAAATTGCCTTCTCTGTCCTCTGTGAAATTATCCTCGCAAACACAACAGGTAAGCACAGTTGATTGGTTCCCACCCAGCTGTGGGGCATTACCTGCTAATCAGCCAGTTACACAAGAAAAACAGAAGTGTAATCTAGCTGCAGTATTCGCAGGTGAGAAGTACTCTGAAACCCAGGTTGCGGGCTCTGCCAGTGCAAAGTCCCCTCCTTAGTGGATTCAGCCTCTTATAGAGCAAATTTAAGAAGGAGGGGGATTCATTTCATTTTGTTGGAGATGGAGAACTGGTGAAGTTCAGGTATGCACAAAGTCTTCCTGGTAAAATTCTTCTGAGCTTGTTAGCTGCGTTGGTGAGGGGCACAAAGGAGTCAGAGGAGGTTTGACAATCCAAATTAGAGGAAGGAAACAAACTCTGAAAAGATCTCTGAAGAAAAGAAACCTGAGATGACTAGGAGTATTTTTCTTTCCAGTAGTGTTCAGGCTCATCTTGCTCATCGTATTTGTGACTTTCTGTTGTGAAACACAAACTCATGTAATAAAAAAAAAAAACCCTCTTTAACTTTGTGGATGAGTCATCACAGCACACATGAACCTCTGCGGGAGGTTTGGGAAATGATGTGAGAAATGATTATCGGATGGTTCAGAGGGAGGACAAACAAAGACAGTATTTCCTCACCTCCCGGGGGAACACAACGCGTCTGCCTGATGACAGTTATTGATGAAGCTCATACATGTGACGATGCCACCCTGAAAACATCCAAGAGGAAATGTGAGCTTCCTCTAATGTGATGTGGTTTGATTGATTACATGTTTGTGTCTGCACAAACAGAAGTATGATACAGTGTAATCTCTGATGTTGTGTTCAGTTTTCCCGCTGGCTTATTGAGTCCCAGCTTCATTTATTTTCTGACAACAATTCTAACATGTTCATGAACACAAAGAAAACTTTAGACTTTTGGTTGAAACTTCAGAAATATAGTTTTTATTTCTTAGAATGTGAGTGAAATCATCCTCTGATATCGATGCCAACAGGACTTCCTTATCCATGTAACATAAATGCAGTTTCTCAGTCAATCACTCAAAACATCACCCGTTCATCTATTTGTGTTGAGTCTCAGCTTCACTGTAAACAGTCCCACAGAGGCTTCACTCTGTCTTCCTTCAGTGGTATGAACCTGAAACAGAATCTGATGTTCTTCTTGTGATGTTCTTGTGAACCGGTCCTGAGGAAAGTTAGTGAACCGGTCCTGGGGAAAGTAAGTGAACCAGTCCTGAGGAAAGTTAGTAACTGGTCCTGAGGGAAGTTAGTGAACCGATCCTGGGGAAAGTTAGTGAACCGGTTCTGGGGAAAGTTAGTGAACCGGTCCTGAGGGAAGTTAGTGAACTGGTCCTAGCGGAAGTTAGTGAACCGGTCCTGGGGAAGTTAGTGAACTGGTCCTGGGGAAAGTTAATGAACCGGTCCTGGAGAAAGTTAGTGAACCGGTCCTGAGGAAAGTTAGTGAACCGGTCCTGAGGAAAGTTAGTGAACCGGTCCTGAGGAAAGTTAGTGAACCGGTCCTAGGAAAAGTTAGCGAACCGGTCCTTGAGAAAGTTAGTGAACCGGTCCTGGGGAAAGTTAGTGAACCGGTCCTTGAGAAAGTTAGTGAACCGGTCCTGGGGAAAGTTAGTGAACCGGTCCTTGAGAAAGTTAGCGAACCGGTCCTTGAGAAAGTTAGTGAACCGGTCCTGGGGAAAGTTAGTGAACCGGTCCTTGAGAAAGTTAGTGAACCGGTCCTGGGGAAAGTTAGTGAACCGGTCCTGGAGATAGTTGGTGAACCGGTCCAGAAACTGATGTTCTTCTTGTGATGTTCTTGTAATTAACGGGTCTTAAGTTTACTGAAATAACAACATCATAATGCAGATTAGTCCAAAGTCAAGCTTTGTCAGGTCTGTCCTCAAGAGGAGAAGAAAACTACTGACACAATGTTTGTTTGTTGAATGGAGGTGGGATCCATCCTGCCTGATGCATTTAGGGAAGTCAGGAGATCTAAATGTTGATTGTCTTTAGTGACACAGCATCAAGCAGGTTTGTGTCTCAGTGTAAATGTTTGATGTAGAACAGATTGTTAGCTGCTCTTCATGCATATATCTGTTTATAGAGAGAAAGAAATCCTCCTCACATTATCAACCATGGGAGCCGTCATCACGCTGGATTGTGTTCCTCCTGCTGTTGCTCTCCATACAAAATGTTTATTTTTTGATTAGTCAATGCCACTTCAACTACAAACATGTTCCAAACACAAATCAGAACACTCCTCATTGTAACATCCAGACCTCAGCCAACAAATCTGACATTTTTAGTAACTTTGAAGAAGCAACTACCACTGACCAAGTGTTGTTTTGGGTTTTTTTGTTAGCCTTATTGAACCAGGAAAGAAACTCATTAAAATTCTTCTTATTTTTTTTTTTTGAAGAGCTAGAAGATAGGCAGCAG
The DNA here is from genome assembly GCF_009762535.1 of Notolabrus celidotus. Lineage (NCBI taxonomy): Eukaryota > Metazoa > Chordata > Actinopteri > Labriformes > Labridae > Notolabrus > Notolabrus celidotus. The sequence continues at coordinate 2,174,733 of NC_048279.1, read as the reverse complement.
CACAGATCACAGACATTCAGACAGAGCAGTTACACATACAAACACAATAGAAGACATGTTGAGGACAACCAGAAACCCGTCATTACAGAATGAAACAACAAAATGATTCTTCAAAATAAACCAACATCATAAGTTCATCAGGCCGAGCATGTGTGTGGTACACTGTGAAAATGAAGACTTAAAATTGTTGTCCTGAAAATGATTTTTTGGTTAACTTAACAAAAAATGTTCCCTGTGTGAAAACGGTGCAGTGCTGTGCAGTAACAAAGGAACATTTTCTGCACAAACAATAATAAGTTGGCACAACTTTCACTTCTTAGTATGTAGAACTCAAAATTTTAAAGGGGACATATCACGCTTTTTTCATCAATATATATTGGTCTAAGAGGTCCCCAAAACATGTCTTTAAAGTTTATGCTCAAAAAAACACTTTGAAATCAGATTTTGGTCTGCCTGAAAAGTCCTCTTCTTCAGCCCTCCTCAGAACACTCTGTTTTCTCTCTGACCACGCCCCCTCAGGAAGTGGATGTGCCTCGGCTCTCCAGCACGTTGATCTAATGTTTACATGTTGGCTGAATATACACGGCTGCTCAGAGACCCGCGTTACTTCAACCCTCTGAATCTGATCCAGAATCTGATCCTGATGGAGAGGCGCCTGTAGCAGGACCTTTCTGAAGGATTGGTCATAGATTTAGTGTTTCTTGTTGTTTTATTTGTCAGTATGTAGACGTGTGTCTTGGTACACAGCTACGAACATGTAGCTATGTGGCTATGCTAACTAGCGCTAGCACTTATCCATGATAAATAAAAATCATCCACTAGATCTTCAAATCTGCAGACGTGGGGAGTAAAACCGACCTCTGCCAGAAAGGCAGCAGGACCTTTCTGAAGGATTGGTCACAGATTCTGTGTTTCTTGTTGTTTTATTTGTCAGTATGTCGACGTGTGTCTTGGTACACAGCTACAGCTACAGCTACAGCTACAGCTATGAACATATAGCTATGTGGCTATGCTAATTAGCGCTAGCACTTATCCATGACAAATAAAAATCATCCACTATATCTTCAAATCTGCAGACGTGGGGAGTAAAACCGACCTCTGTGTTCATTAAGACAGCCTACAACTAGCACGCCTCCCTCCTAAGCTCCTTGTTAGCACACATTTGTGCAGGTAATGAAAAACAGAGGAGGGATTCAGTATTATTTTATACAGTCTATGGGCTGAACAAGCTCCGAGCTCTGACTCCGTGACAGACCGGATATTGTTGTTACGTAACAAAAACACGGAAGTCTGAAACGGCTGGTTTCACACACATTTACAGAAAGGTGGAGAAATCAGAACAGGGGCAGAATGGATTTTTTTCATTCTCGGGGGGTTTGTAGACATGCCAGGGAAACATATTTCAGGTAAAGAACCATTAAAAAGTCAATTTTGCATGATATGTCACCTTTAAGTTACACTACATATGAATGATAAGTTATCTCATTAAAAACTCATCAGTTGACTTAAATGTAAGATTTCTAGTTAGCCTCAAAACTCAAAAATCTAGTTCAGACAGTTGCCTTGACTTTTTGAGTTTTCACAGCTTTTTCGTTTTAACAGTGCAATTGCATTATAACACGAGCTGGGAAAGAGTGCTGCTTTCTAACAAACAAATGCAGAATTTAGCTGTAACACACTAGTGATACAAACCTGGTACAGATACTGAAATACTTTTTGTTTCTGTCTGTCATTTAAGGTTAAAAACAGGATCTGTGTCTCAGTGTAAATGTTTGATCTCGAACAGACTGTGCCTTACAGATATCTATTCACAGGGCCGGCTCAGGTCTATATAAGACCCTTAACCAATTGAATTGCTTGGTCCCCAACCACCTCAGCTCAGGATTTAACATCAAATTAAAGGACCTGGATGACTAAGAACCTACACAATCACAACGACAAGTCGTGCTGCTGTATCCATATATATAGTCACATAACTGCAAAACTGAAACTTGACAGGCACAATGTTTACCATGTTGACAACCTTCACTCCTTTCACACCCTGTCACATACTGTATGCATACATACAAACTGCTTCATACCGTCTGAAGAAAAACCTGTTCCTTATAGAGAGCAATTACCATGAACATCAATGTTTGCTGGATCGCACCGAACACGAGATCTGCACTGAGTAAGAGACAGTACACACAGATGTCCTGAGGTTTGAAACATCCCACGCTCAACACAATAATGAACACCCTGAAAAAGATGTGCCGTGCATCTTTAAATTAATTATCCATCCGATATCTGAATGAGGTGAGTCAGAGAGATGTCACGACCTCCACGAACATGTTCCTTTTTCTCTCTGAACACCCAACATTTCATAAGCAGCTCAAATAAATGAGAAGCTCCTTAGCCGTCAGTAATTTGGGTTTTCTTTTTCACTGTAATTAGCACATTACTGCATGTTTCTCTGGCCTTAAACTGCTAATAATCTCCACGCACACATCAACTCTGATCTGAGGAATTATTAGGGTTAACTGTGCTGCTTTAATGAGCTGCTGGGAAAGTTTTCTTTAAAGCTCCTGTGAGGACTTTTCATTTGGTTATGAAACAGACTGAAGTTAATGCAGATACAAAAACAAACCAGACCACTTAGAAAGTGGATTATTTCTATACGTGTTTATCGTCTGTAACCTCTGAAGGTGGGCCGGTGTGAGACGGGAACATCAGCAGCTCTCTGCAGAAACAGACTTTGTGCTTTCAAAGGAGGGGATTCAAAGGAAGTGCCATGTTTGACTAATAAAAGGATGCAGTATGATTAACCATTACACAGCATCAGTGGTGTAAAGTTAAAAAGAGACTATGTGCTCTGCTTGAGTCTTTATGTTTCTTTCAAGTTTCATAAATAACATTCCTCCATTAAATCTGCACTTTACCTAACTGCAGTAAAAGAAGGAGTAGACTACTATGAAGACAATAAAGAGCTATACAACGAAGAAGACACAGAGGACAATGAAGAAGAGGAAGAAGAGTAAAGTTAAGGAGAAGAAAATGACAACAAAGAGGATGATGGTGATGAAGATGACAAAAAGAACAACATGACAAAGACCCAGAAACAAGAGGAGAGAAGATGACGAAGAAGACAACCAAGACAAAACAACTGTGTAGAAGTCACATTATGAGTCTGTATTCAAATATTTTAACTGACTCAGAACTCACCTGAACACACTAAAGCTCAGTAACCAATCAATTAACAGCAGACAATGTGAGAGTGGGGGAGAAGGAGCTGTTAGATATAAAGACTGTACATTAAAAAGATAAACAGGGAAAATAAAACTATTATTATTATTAGTGTAATTATTTGTATTGATTTTATTAATTTTATTATTATTATTATTATTATTATTATTATTAGTAGTAGTAGTAGTAGTAGTATGATTATTATTATTATTATTATTATTAGTAGTAGTAGTAGTAGTAGTAGTAGTAGTATTATTATTATTATTATTATAGCTTTGGTTGTTATTATTATTATTATTATTATTATTATTATTATTATTATTATTATTATTATTATTATTAATATTATATAACCATAATTACTATTGTTCTTATCATTATTATTGTTGTTGCTTTTATTATAATTGTAATTGTAATTATTATTTTCATTATTATTATTATATTTTTGTTATGTTTTATTATTGTTATTATTATTATTATTATTTTTTTTTTTTTTCTTATTATTATTTTATTTTTTTGGCGTGTGTTTTATTTAAAAAATTGTTGTGTTTTATTATTATTATTTTGTGTTTTATTCTTACTGTTATTATTGTTGTTAATATTGTTGTTATTATTATTATTATTATTATTATTATTGTTGTTTTATTATTACTATTACTATTATTATTATTGTTGTTGTTTTATTATTAATATTACTATTATTATTATTATTGTTGTTGTTATTATTATTATTATTATTATTATTATTATTATTATTATTATTGTTGTTGTTGTTATTATTATTATCATTATTATTATTATTATTATTGTTGTTGTTATTATTATTATTATTATTATTATCATTATTATTGTTGTTATTATTGTTATTATTATTGTTATTATTATTATTATTATTATTATTATTATTATTATTGTTGTTGTTGTTATTATTGTTATTATTATTATTATTATTATTATTATTGTTGTTGTTGTTATTATTGTTATTATTATTATTATTATTATTATTATTATTATTATTATTATTATTATTATTATTATTATTGTTGTTGTTTTATTATTACTATTATTATTATTATTATTATTATTATTATTATTATTATTATTATTATTATTATTATTATTATTATCAGTCTCAGCTGATAGTGTGCATTGTTGTATTGAACTGAACTTCATATTACATTTAATTGTCAGACCTTTCACTGAGAAACACTTTCTCAACAGACTGCACAGAATTTTAACCGGTGCCCTCTGCTCTGGATGAAGAGCCGAGATAAACAAGGACATGTTTGAATTTAAATCATGCAAATAACTAAAATGAGTTCAGAGGGTGAATCTGAAACTAGCACGGACACTTTAAAGATGCTTTCTCTCCTCTGTGAGCTTCAGACTGACAGAGCACAGACACTGTGGAGGAAAGGCTCTCCTGTTCATTCTCATAAGTCGTGACCTGGCTTTGAGAAGTTCTATTTTATCTGTATTGGCTCTCACAGCAGTATATCTCTGATGTCAGTACTGTTGTTTAAGAACATGAGAACATAACAGACTTTTGATTTGCAGAGCTAAATAGATTTTAGAGGAAACAAAACAAATATTTAAAATAAAGATGTATCTCTCTTTTGATACAGCGTTTGAAGGTTGATGCTAAAAATGAGATAATTAGTTATTGTATATTGATTAAAAGATAAAGACGCATGGTTTCTTTATAACAGTGTGTTTGATTTGGGCTCTGTAAAGTAGCCGCTGTGGTCCTGACTGCAAAGATCTCACAGAAAGCAGAAACAAATGAGCCTCCTCTGAAACGGCAGCTCTGCAGACTGATGTGGAGCCGACTGAGGATCATTTGTGGCAATTTCTGCAGGAGACAGAGAACTGCTGTTCACAGGTAATTACTAAAATGTGCAGCTCTGCGGCCTCCTGTTGAGATGTGTGTAGTAATGACATTGATAAGGATAATCATAACTTGTGGCACAGCGGTGCTGCTTTTGTGAATCTTTGATTATGGTGTGTTTTCAGCCTCCTCGGAGAGGACTGCAGGCCTCTGTGTTTCAGGAATGCTCTCCTCCCTCAGCGGCTTCACAATGACTCAACAGGAAGGCAGGAGTGACACACTGGCTCTCTTTGTGTGTGTGTGTGTGTGTGTGTGTGTGTGTGTGTGTGTGTGTGTGTGTGTGTGTGTGTGTGTGTGTGTGTGTGTGGTATATGAGTGACAGATTCTCAGTGTATTTTTGTCCCTGCTCAATGCTTCATGGAGGAAAGGAGATGCTTTCATGGTTCCAGCCTGTTGTCTCTCACATCTCATCACATCCTGAGCCTTGGTCAGTGGCTTCATGCTGGTTCCTCCTGAGCTTCATTTCTGTCCTTGGCTTTATTTAACACTTTAAACCATTGAGGTCCAATTTAGACCTTCAAATTAGAATCAGAATCAGAAGCCTTTATTGTCATTGGAGTGCTACAACGAAACTAATATTGACACTCAATCCAAATGATGCACTCACAGACATAAACGGATACACACATTCAAAACAGACAGGACATTCCATAAAAACAATTTAAAAGGTAAAGTGTCACAGTGTAATAAATACATATGAAAAGTCCCTATGTGCAGCAAAGTGCAACGTGTATACTAGCAGCGAAAAACCTTTTTGGGTCGTTGTTTATTGAGTGTGCTCATGGCTGTGGGAAAGAAACTGTCTCTGAGTCTGGCAGGTTGTACAGAAGAGCAAAGTGATGTCAAAAGAGGTCCAGGAGGTCCTGTTAGGTACCTCTGGACAAACTGGGACCTGAAGGCGGCTGTTCTGCTGGCCAGGGGTGGACCAGGCCCTGCCCCTCCTCTCCCTCCTCTCTGGATAAAAACACAACAGTCTGTGGCATCCAATGCATCCCATCCTAGAAAGAGTTAGCCCTTTTACTCTAAATCTGAGCAAACAGGCCAACCCATGCCACAGCAGAGAGGCCATACACGTTTATTTAAGACCAGGACCCTCCACTTCTACTTTAACATTATATTCTCAACTTCAGTTCTTCTTAATCTTTTTTATTCCTTTCCACTGTAACTAGCTAAATACTGTGAGGTGCAATGCTCATGGTGGATTAAGGTGGGGTCAGACTGAGTCTTATCCTGTCTTGGTGTTGGGTCTCTGTTCATAATTTGACATAGAGTGGTCTAGACCTGCTCTGTTTGTAAAAGAGTCTTGAGATAACATTTTGGAGGAAGATTTGGAGCTATACAAATAAAGATTGATTGATTGAATCTTCATTCAGGAGGCATTCATTCAGTTTTGCTGTCTGACTTCCTGTCCCGCTCCATCTGCTCTGTTGAGATTGATGCGTCGTGCTCCGGCATCCGGCAAAAATAGAAGTCTTGTGTATCTGATCCGGAGGGCTCCAACCAGCCGGATTAGAGAGGCAGCCGGAACACAATGGAGCGGATCCAGTGGAAGTTAACACATTGACTAGAATATAAACCTATCAGATCCGGTGCTGATAGGTTTCTCCTCCAGGCCAGGCTTTGACGGAGAACAGGGATGCCTTTTCACCCATCACAAACTGCAAAGGCCTCACTTTTCCCCAGTTCACCCTCGCAGCAGACATGGTAGAAAAACAAATCAGCTTCATCTGCTAATTTGTTGACATCCTGTTGATTTTCAACTAAAACCACAACATCATCAGCATAAGCAGATAAAACCAAACCATGCACACTTAAACGTTACTCCTGGAGGAGGGGTTCCAGGGAGAGTGCATAGAGCATCCGGACCAACCTGCCTAACACCTCTATGCATCCTAAAAGGAGCACACCAGCTACCATCAACCTTCAGCACACTATCAATGTCACTGTACAGGACTCGGATCTTAGAAAGTCCTAGCTTAGTCCCATTTTCCTCATGCAGAAACCTAAACCTAAACCTAAACCTAAAGGTGTCTGAATAACTCAGTAGCCCTCCACACCAGGACTTCAGATTTATAGAGTTTGTTTTACTGAAATCTCTCTTCTCTGGACTCAGATGCACATTGTCGCTTGAGCAGAGCATAGAAACAGCTATTATTGCTATATTACTGAGCAGGAGAGGAGAGGAAACATGTTCCCCTTCACTGCATCGTATTTAGAGTTTCTCCAACCCTGACCTTTGCTCACCACATTACTTTTCCTCCTAAGAACAAGAAGTCCTCGCAGCCTGAATGGAAGCGGTGGCTCTCAGATCTCCCAGAGCACTAATCTGTCTGGCCCCTCGCAGAGAATTCACAGCTATTTCCCCGCTATAGCCGCTGGTTCGCCGCCACTGATAGGGATCTCCTCTCCCTGCGGCTGGAAGCCACTGGCTGTCCAATCAGCCGCCACACTGCAGTCCACGGTCAAACTGATTTTCTTCTGGCTGCTGGGATTTGGTAATGTCCTGAGATCTGACTGTCAAGCTCTTTGGCTTGAATCCAATTGTGCTGGAAGGAGAGCAGAGGTCACTTCTGTGCAGCTGCTGAGCAGAGTAAATAAAAATTGTTGGATTCGGATTGGCATTTTGGCTGTTTTTCGCCAAGAGGAGGCGGGGGGCATTTAAAGCATAGCAACACATGGTGGGTTAAGTCTTTTTGAAGGGATGAGATGTGGTGTGGAGTGCAGCTGTGGATGACTGCAGTTGTTTCTCAGCGTCTCCCCAGAGGCTACGCTTTGTTTCCTGCTAAACAATCAACAGAAAACAAGAAGCAACAGAAAAGTGGAATGACAAATTATTTTACAGGCTGTGGAGAAGGGTAGCATGTGTCAGAGGCAGAGTGGGTGTACTGTATGTGCGTGTTCATCTATGCACATCAGGGGTGTCTGAGCTGCCTGTATTGATCGTCGGAGCGGGGATGGAAGGGATTGGGGGTTGCAGAGATCAATGCTGAGGCAGCTGGTCAGCCATGAAACTTTCCGGAGAACTAATTCAGCCTGTCGGCACAGTTAACAAGATATCAGACCCCAAAGAAACAAGTTCAGGATGGAACAGGAATCACAACAGACATGTTTTGAAGTTGCCAGTGGACATTTCTTGATACTCAGTAGTAAAGCTGTTTGCAGTAAAGCGGCAGCAGAGAGGTTTATGGCATTTTAAACCGTCAGACAACCTCAGGGAGAGCTTTTTCAACGTCTCTGCAGTTTGAAGGCATGTTTAAGAAAAACTGAGTTTACGAGTTCATCAAGAACAACAATCTGAGCTGTGCACTTGTGAAGTTTGATACTTGTTAGGTCAGTTGTTTGTCAGGCATTGGCAGGGTTACTTTTCCCCTGGCGCTTTTTCTATTGTACATTTCTGTGTTGCAATAAAATACTAAAGTCACTTATTGTTTCACTCTACCTAACAGCATGTTGTGTTTATTCCAGGGCTCTCTGTCAGGAGTCCACCATACAGCTGAGGCAGCAGTGGAGAGAGATATCAGAGATCACTCTCATTTGGACACGGTGTACCTCTCTTTACCTGCAGAGTTCAATCTTTGACCTCACACTGATCATCCTCTCCTCTTTCACATACCTAAACACTTCAGCCGGACCCACACTGAAACATCTGTAATATCTTTACAGAGGTTAAACATGTCAAAGAGCCCACACATGACGACATATAAAGACAGATTTAACAGTTTGGTTTTTACAGCGTTCCAAACATGCAGACCTGCTGGTCGTACCTAAAGTCTCTAAAAGTTGTATGGGAGGTAGAGTCCATCAATCAATCTTTATTTGTATTGCGCCAAATCACAACAAATGTTATCTCAAGACTCTTTTACAAACAGAGCAGGTCTAGACCACTCTATGTCAAATTATGAACAGAGACCCAACACCAAGGATAAGACTCAGTCTGACCCCACCTTAATCCACCATGAGCATTGCACCTCACAGTATTTAGCTAGTTACAGCGGAGAGGACAAACTTCCTTTAACAGGCAGAAACCTCCAGCAGAACCAGACTCATGTTAGACAGCCATCTGCCTCGACCGAGTTGGGTCTGGAAAGAGGAATAGAGGGGAATAAGAGAGAGAGGGAGCGGTGATAGTGATGAGACGAGTAGTAGTAGCTGTTGCTGCTGGAGTCCAGCACGTCCGTATCAGCTGGAGTCTGGAACGTCCACAGCAGGAGGACGTCTAAGGCAGCTCAGAGAAACCTACGAGACAAGGGAGCTCAGGGACTCCAGAAAGGTCTATGGTTAGTAACTTTAATGGGACAGGCAGAGTTAAAGTAAGAGACAGGCAGTGGGAGGGAAAAACAGGATCCCAGTGTGTCAGACTAGGCCTATAGCAGCATAACTAAGAGCTGGTCCAAGCCTGATCCAGCTCTAACTATAAGCTTTATCAAAAAGGAAAGTTTTAAGCCTACTCTTAAAAGTAGAGAGGGGGTCTGCCTCCTGGACCCTGACTGGTAGATGATTCCAAAGGAGAGGGGCCTGATAACTGAAGGTTCTACCTCCCATACTACTTTTAGAGACTTTAGGTAGGACCAGCAGGCCTGCATGTTGGGAGCATAGAGTTCTAGAGGGGTAATAGGGCACTATGAGCTCTTTAAGATATGAGGGTGTCTGATTTTTAAGGGCTTTGTAGGTTAAAAGAAGGATTTTAAATTATATTCTACATTTTATTGGGAGCCAGTGTAGAGAAGCTAACACTGGAGAAATGTGCTCTCTCTTCCTGGTTCTAGTCAATACTCGAACTGCGGCGTTTTGAACTAGCTGAAGAATCTTTAGAGACTTATTGGGGCAGCCTGATAAGAGGGAGTTACAGTAATCCAACCTGGAGGTAACAAATGCATGGACTAGTTTTTCTGCGTCACTCTGAGACAGGAAGTGTCTAATTTTAGGAATATTGCTCAAGTGAATAAAGGCTGACTTTGAGATTTGCTGAATGTGGGACTTGAAGGATAAATCTTGATCAAATAGGACTCCTAGATTCCTAGCAGAGGTGCTGGATGCCAGACTGATTCTGTCTAAGGTACTTATATTATTATAAAAAGCCTCTCTGAGGTGTTTGGGGCCGATAACAATCACTTTCAAAGTATAAAAAAGTGCGAGGGACATGGGGGACAGATACGGCAGCTGTGGGAGACGTGTACCCCCTGACTATAGGGATCTTGATGTTAATTGTTTGAGCTAATGCTGCAGTAAGACAGATAAACTATGCTATTATGTGTATTTAGTCTCAAGGCTGATTTATACTTCTGCGTCGCCCTACGCAGCAGGGGCTGACGCGGACATGAGCCCCTCATACTTCTGCGTCGGTGTGTCTGTGTCGCGCAGCAATTCTCCGCCGAAACGCCTGAGGGCAGTGCGGTCTCTCTGATAGCCGGTCGCCTGCTTCCGGTCCCGCTACGATCTCTGTTTACTTTTCCACATCGATTCAGAGCGTGTTATGTTAATCTACAGCTGATACATGTTGCTGTTTATCATACAGACATGATTACATGAAGAATAGAGAGGAGGAGATGAAATACACGGCCGATGTGTGGCCGATGTCCGGGACCCCGGAAGTGCTGTGAATGCGGGAAAGACAAAGCCGTCGAGCGGACCAATCACAGAGCTTGCGGTCCGCGTCGGCTCTACGCGTAGTTACATTTTGGAGGAGGTGCACGTCAGCTACGTGCGTAGGCCTCTGCGTAGGTACGGGAGCTACGCGGACCTCCGGCGTAGGTTACGCCGTCGATTCGACGCAGAAGTATAAATCAGCCTTCACAGTCAGTGGGGCTAAAGTGTGTCAGGAAATTCACCACCAGCAGGACAACAAAATGTTTATATTTCAAGCTCCTCCCCCAAGAATCACAGACATGAACATAATCTTCTTCTTCTGATTTGTTTTGTGACAGAGTGTAAAACAAAATATTTTTCTAAACATCATTAAAATAATCTGAATAAAGCAAACAAAGGGCAATCTGTGAGGGCATGTTTTTATAATCTTATCAGAATTCCCAGACCGCCGTAGCAAAACAATAAACATAATTAAAAATGTAATCAACCACGTTATTTATATCTGTCAGAGCAGAGGTTGAAAACATTCACAAACCCGGAGTCTGTTTAAATCCAGTTACTGACAGCGTGCTCTATTCTAAACAAGATTTCCTCCTGGAATAAAGATTGGAAACGTTTGATTAGGCGTGTGTAATCCTCTGCTAATAGTATCTGCTGTGTTTAAAATAATACCGCCAGTATCAAAGCAGAGTTCCAGAGGAAAACAAAAGCATATAAGCAATAATCAGATTGTCCTAAAATCATCCCAGATAAGGTCGGAGGGGAAATGAGGTCTGCACAGGAGGGACAGTGCTGCAGATGTGTGTTTATCAGAGATAGCAGGGATTATCAGGTATTAAGAGTGTGGAGCTGCGGAGCCACAACTCTGCAGCATCCACACAGGGAACAAAGGAAAGTTAGCCCGAGCTGAAAATGACATGAGGACGAACAATTACTGTGACAAAGACAGAACGTGACGGATCCTGTCAGGTAGTGTTTGGACCACTTTGAACTCAGACACTGCAGGATTTAGAAAGTCCTCTGCTGTGGGAAATGTGTCTCTCTGTCTCTGTCTTTATTAAAAAAGAATATCCTCCTGTTAATAACGTTCTTCCTCTCTGTAGGTTTGAAACACTTTGTCTAAAGCCACGTTCATCTGAGAGCTGGTGGGTCGTCTTCAAATCTGTAGACTGCTGGTTCAATCCCATCTCAACATGAAGTTCACATGTTGAGTTGTCCTGTGGCAAGACCCTGAGATCCAAATTGTCTCATCTGCATATAAAAGCATATGAATATGATTTAATAATGTTTGGTACTCTGCTCTATGGGTACATTTCTCTCTCCGTCGAATGCCCTCACACTTACATCAAATCACACAAACGTGTCAGTGAGGGTGTACGAGTAGATACTCTGACCTGTCGTTAAACCTAGAGGCTGAAGTTAACGTGACCTGTATATGTCGAGTTAAACTTAACCCTGTGAAGCCTGAACCATCAAATAATTGCCAGAAAATTCAAATTCTTTGAACATGGAGTGTTTATTGGACCTTCTGATGAATAATTAAAACAAGAAATTAAATATCAATTTTCATATGAGTTTTAATTTGTATCATATTTGATACATTGGGTATTTTGGTGTAAATTTATTGCTCAAAGTTTCTTTTTTTTTAAACAAACTAAAACATATAAAAACAACATTTTTAGCCAAGTTTCCTTCAAATTTTCCCCAAAGTAATTACAAACCTAGAAATATTGCACAGCAATGTCAAACATATTCTGTATCTGCAACACAGCAAAAAATAAAACATCTAATTTATTGTATATTTCTTCTCTGAATTGTTCAATTTTTAGTAGAAGTCAATGAGCAAAAGATAATTGTTTACAAGGGAGCCATGACAACATTCAACCAGTCATCAATCATCATGATACAGCAGGTTACATATATAAAAATACAATATACATTATAAATATCTCAATTTCTACTCTAATATACGTCATTATGTCATTTAAACATGTTCTTAAATAATAAACAGACTGTATGTTGCTTTATGGAATGAATAATGTATGAAATGTAATAAAATGATGATTGACAGATCTGTAAATAAATGTCCTTATAAACCTGCTGTATCAGTTTTTATACACACATGTTCAACACGGTTTGACTATAAATTAAGTCATGAAATATTAATTATTTTTACATTGAATCAATCCAGTAACTATTCCTCTTGAAGTTTCAGGAACAATTTGAAAGTTTTTTTCATCCAAACTTTTTCAAACTTGGTAAAAATATCCCTGAAAAACCTGGAGTGGGTCTCTGATCCACAGCTGACATGTTGGATGTCTCAAGTGACGTCCTTCTGGTGCATGAATGACTCACACCTGGTGGATTATCCGTGCACTGCATGTATCTGATTGTATACATCAGGTTTTTACTGAAAGAATATATCACACTGATGATGTAGAGGTCTCAAAAACTGATGTGTCAAGTATGATACGCTTGGCGTTATACATTATACATTTCCTTGTGGTTGTTTATGTCAAAGGTATGCACTTTTATCATATTTTTTTAGCCTGTACATATTAGTCATGCCTATTTGTTGTTCTTTTGTATTTATAGCTGATGTTATTATTATTTTTATTTTATTTTTATTTGTATGTCTTATTCTTATGCCTTGTACAAAGAGAGCACAGTTTACCTAAGTCAAATTCCTTGTGTGTTCAAACATACCTGGCCAATAAAGCTGATTCTGATTCTGAAACATGTTGTTCAAAACATTGATTAAAGATGAATTTATTGATTTAAATGATTCATGTTTACAGTTTTTAAAAATAGTCCCAGTGATTCCTCGTCAGTGATCGTTCCATGGTGATGGATTCTTCTCGGCCTGTTGTGGTGGATTGAACATGAAACTGTCCTCATTCAGCTCTCCTTCTTCTCTGAGCTCTGTGGTTCACACACCTTTAAAAAGAAACTAATGTCACAACTTTGAACCCTGCTGCTATCATCACCACCGCTCATGGTTTAACTTTCTTTGGAGAGATCGCTAACCTAAAGTTTCTCTCACCTGCTCCACTCCTTCATCATATTGATGGACAGGATCCAAAATGTAAACGTTTGTCAGCCTGCCAATTTAGCATGCTAACCGAAACTAGCCTCATTGTTTTGATGCTAACAGAAGCTAACAGTTTAGCCACATTGTTTTCTAACTGAAGCTAATGGTTTCCCCTCACTTTACGGTCTATGGTGTCAACAAGCAGAAGCTAAATGTGTCTGAACTCTTCTCTGTGGATTGATTTGACATGACGTGTGATCAGTTTGTCTCTGGTGTTGCTCATGCCAGTGAAAGTTAATAACCATCAACAAGGGGTTTTGACCAATCAGAATCAAGCATCTTACACAGACGGGAGATCAGTAAGAAAGTCAGGTAAAAAAATAGTGGCGTTAACGTATGATACTGTGGCTCTGTAGAGACGTTGTCGCCGTAGTGTCCTTGTGCAAGACACTTGACCCCAAACCACCCCTGGTGCTGAGTGATCAATGTGTGGATGGGATGAGTTAATACTGATAGGTTCATTACATAGCAGCCTGTGCATCAGTGTATGAAGACTACACACATACCTCTTTTTGACCAACGTGAACCAGGTTGTATTTTTGGGCTGGTGCTCGCGCTGGTTTGGAGCTGGTTGAACTCGTGAACCAACACGGCACCCGTTTATTTTCATGCACACTCGAGCCCGTGGAAGAGGCACGTCATGATATCAGATTTACCTGACCGCTTTTCCCAGCAGCTCTAGCGTGAACTTTCTCTCACGACCACAACGACGGCAGACAACAGCAGCTTGTCTCCTCGGACAACCTCTGCTTTGTCTTGGACTCCATTAGTGTCTTCTGTTTTTTCACTGCATATCAGTGTTCTAGAGGGGTAATAGGGCTCTATGAGCTCTTTAAGATATGAAGGTGTCTGATCATTAAGAGCTTTGTAGGTCAGAAGAAGGATTTTAAATTCTAGCCAGCAAGTGATGCCAGCAACACTTTTCAAATGATCAGAAATGGGATCCTCAAATAATTTAAAGTAGAGTTAAAAATGTACATTTCTTTCTGCAACAATCACCAAACATCGTCTGAGGTCAAGTTGAGTCTTTAAAGTGAAGACCTGAACAGTACGACGTCCACACTGCTGAATTAAACCAGGCCGCATTATGAATCCAGTTCCCCTCGCTGTAGCCGGCAGCTGCTGCCGTTCTCAGCTGTCTTCAGCAGGCTCAGGGGGCATTCAAGAGCCCTTACAGTTCCAGGGTGTTCACAGAGTTTCAAAACATCGCCACAAACCACTCATTCAAAGTCAACTTGACCTTGTCCTCGAGCAGAGCTGCAGCTGTTGATGGGACAGCAGACAAAGACGACCTGGACGTTTATGAATGCAGAAAAACAGACAGCAGCCGGATTCACTGATTAAGTGGTTTTAAGAGAAGCGACACTTCAGGTATCTGTGTTACTTTACAGAACATTCCTCTGACAGGAGCATGCAAATTCAACACTGATGTGTTATGAAAGCCAAAACTATATTGTATCTCAAACCTAGAAAGTTGTTTTGGTGTCTAGATTGAAGAATAGTGAGTGTTTCATGAAGCAGACAAACTCTCACTTTGTCAAAGTCTACAAACTCACAGCGAGGTCACGGACCTTCAGGATCTTTATTTTCACTGTTGTAGATTTTGGAGTTTTCAAGGATACAAGTGAAACCTTCAACTTTATTAACAATGCCAGACTTTCATTGCTCTTTGATTAACATCAGAATGTGTAAAAAATATAGCACATAAAATACTGGATAAAGACTTATCTGTGCATTTGTTGCAACATGAACAAACCCTGATGAACTCATGTCTACACCTAAAAGTGTGGTCCTCCTTCAGACTGCAGGAAAAATTGACATTGTCTTAAGCCTGGTTTATACTTCTGCATCGGCCCTTCACAGCAGGGGCTGACGTGGACATGAGAGTGTTATGTTAATCTACAGCTGATACATGTTGCTGTTTATCATACAGACATGATTACATGAAGAATAGAGAGAGGAGGAGATGAAATACATGGCTGATGTGCGGCTGATGAGCAGGGATCACAGAAGTGCTGTAAATGCATGAAATACAAGCCGCCAATCTGACCAATCACAGAGCTTGCGGTCCACGTTGATTCTACGTGTAGTTACATTTTGGAGGAGGTACATGTCAGCTACGTGCATAGGCATCTGCGTAGGTATGGGAGCTACACGGACCTCCAGTGTAGGTTACTCCGTTAATTCGACACAGAGGTATAAATCAGACTTTGGTGACATCACCTGTTATTTCTGAAGAAGCCCAAAGATGGAGGTCCTCTTATCAAAATGTTCACTCCAACTAATTTTCTGCTTTTTCACTGAGTTTATACAGATTTAACAATGGCTACGTTTACATGAGACTTTTGATTCCTCTTTAATTCAGAATTAAAATTAAAGAAAGGTAGAAAGGTACTTTATTGATCCCCAGGGGGGAAATTCATTTTTTTCACTCATGCTATTTTTGGACATGCTACACATACAGTTTTTTTGGTATATACATACAAATGCACACACATGCAGTGAACATGCTTAGGGAGAGATGTCAGAGTGAGGAGACTGCTGTCAACCAGCGCACCCCGAGCAGTTGGCACCTCTCCAGCCACCAGTCCACTTGCCAAACTTCGTCCATGCTGGGACTCAAACCGGCGACCCTTCGGTTCCCAAGCCAAGTCCCTATGGACTACTGCCGCCCCCATCTGAGCAGCTCTTTCACAGACAGGTATATGAAGCCACGTGGGTCAGCTCAGGAGTAAGAGTTCTTTTCATGAGTTATCCAAAGGTGTCCTAAGGAGTCATCACAGCTAACATGCTAAGCTAACACGCCAACATGGTACCTGTACTCACAAATCCTCTTTAAAAGATTAAAAATGACCTTGTTAACACCTAATGAATGAAAATTATCATTCCAAATTAAATTTAAATCTGAAGTAAGTGTCTGGTTAATTCTGATTTTAAATTTGAATTGAATAATTCCTCGATCATGTATACGTTCATTCTGCTTTAAATTAATTCTGGTCGTTCTGGGCATGCTCGTTCCCTTGTCCTGTCGCGATGACGCACATATTCCACTCTGGTGGGCACATATTTCAGGCTGAGGTAGAGCAGCTGTTGAACTAACCGTTGGCTTTGATTCACCAAAGTCCGGTCTTCTGCCTCCCTTCTCCGGTCCTCTATCTCTCTTCTCCTCCTCAGCTGAACAAAGTGAAGCAGTATGTTTGTGTCGAGCTGCTTATTCAAAACTATAATCAAAATCAAAAGGAAATTTGTACTTATTGTGTGATCTTCCATGTTGTAACTGAAAATGAAAGAAGCAGGAACTGGAGTCTGTTTTCTTCTGGTAAACGTAAATACGTCACGCCCGCCCCTGTCCAATCAGAACCCTTCCCAACCCCCAGACCTTAAGAGGAATTGAATGAAGATGAGTAAACGTGTTTTCCATGTAAACCTCAATTCAGAATTACTATTTCCATATAAACACGGAGGAGAATACTTTAATTCTGAATTATTTAATTCTGAATTATTAATTCTGAATTAAAAAACATCATGTAACCGTGGCCAATGAGCCTTCATACCCACCCACTGTAAGCATGGAAGCCAAAAGACCACCTCCACGGGCGCTGACATATTTTGATGCTGCAGACAAGACATGCACAGAAGACACCTGACTGGTAGTGCTAAGGGACTGACTTCACACCTTCATCACTAACCAAACACACATTTAACTTACAGATAAAACAAACACACTCCATCAGGTGGGTCCCATCCTCTGGTGGGTTCAGTCCTCAGGTGGGTCCAGTCCACAGCCTCACAGGTTCTTGTGTGGGTTTGAAGCAGACTCTCTCGGTTATGGTGCGTTCAATGACTCTTGTGTTAGTGTTTGTTTCGTCTCCTCTCACCGTTCCTCCTCTACTCTGATAATCCGGAGCACACAGAGCTGCAGGAGCCTCATTGGTCAACACAGCTGTCAATCATGTCACACCCCCTCTTCTTATATCATCAATAACTAATTCAAAGTAAACTAGTCAGAAACATGAACACTGAGACATAAATCAGCATGATAAGAATTAACTTGACAAACATTTATTTGACCTGTGTTTGATTTTAGAGTTTGACCCATGTTCCATCTGCTAACATGGAGGAGACAGTCAGCAGGGGGAGCTCTAATTATTTAGTCTACGTTTTAACAGTTTAAAGTAAAACTAAAGCTTACACATGTAGATAATCTGAGGATTCATCGGTTCCTAATCTCATGACTGAGTTCAACCAGACATCCCAAGAGCCCTTAAATACAGACACACCGTGCCTGCAAGACTACAACTACCTGCACTGAGTTAAAAATGAGACATTATCTAATTGAAGTTGTGCTGCAGTTCTTATTTTAAATGATGTTTACTTTAACACACAGAGGGAAGTACAGTCAAGGACTGTGAAAGTCACGGTGTGTGTGTCTAACACACTCCCCTGGCCTCCTGAGCCAGATTAAGAAATGAACAATGATTTCCTCCAGTTGTTTACATGAGTGACAATCAGGCTCACAGAGGTACAACCGCAGATATTGGCTGCTCCTAATCCGAAGCATGAAACCATGGAAGCAATACATGGAAATTATATTAAAAACAAAGCAAGGTTAAGCCGTGCTAATGCCCCGCGCTCAGCTTACTAATCAGTTCTGCTCTTATTCTGTGCCAGGGAATTAGATTTCATCAAAAAGGAAACACAGGGAGACCTGAACGAAGACAAAAGAGGGGATGGAGAGCGTATCAGCCGACCGATTTGAGGAGAAGTGGATTTCAAAAGGTCAAAGGTCACACTCTGCTTGATTAGATCAACGATATCATCTCCTCATGCAAAATGTTTTGGATTTGAAACCAGCATGGATGACAGTCGCATGACAGCCAGCCTTCAAAGCCCACGTGTGTGTGTATGTGTGTGTATGTGTTCATGTATGTGTGTATGAGAGATAGTGAGAGAGAGAGAGAGAGAGAGAGAGAGAGAGAGAGAGAGAGAGAGAGAGAGACAGAGAGAGAGAGAGTGGCTGGTTTTCATATCCACACGGGCGTTCAACGGTCCCTTAAGTGCTTGTCACGCTCGCGTAGGCGCTTACTCAGGCGATCCCCGAGGGAAAGCACTCGAAAACAAACAACCAACAGAAGAGGAAGAAGAAAAGAGATGAAGACGAAGAAACACACATGCTCCAAACAAAGTAGAGCAAATGGAGGAGTAAAGTGACGCTATAAAAGATGCATCATCATCCCCCTCCGCCCCTCCATTTCCATCCTGTTATTTCGCCTGAAGGTCTGCCTGCCTGTCACTCTCAGATGAGTGCTGACGCCTGTCAGTTCGCAGAAAGCTAAATGAAACAAGTGACGGCGTTTAATATTCTCACACAAACATAAATCTGTACAGCACTTTTATGAGCCGGTGCTGTGTTTCATTTCTCCCTTTCCTCGGCATCAAGCTCAGATGCAGCAGATTCCGGTTATTTATAGCCTCCTGACAACCTCAGTCCTGATGCATTAGTCAGTGGGTCATTTTCTGATGCCCATAAATTAGCCATGTTGTTTCTTCCAAGCCACAGTCTCATGCCCACCAACTCCCAGAGAGAGAGAGGGGGGATGAGACCGACTGCTGTGGTGAATACACTGTTACCTTTGGTTTCCACTTGCTCTGCTCGCCTGAACCTCGACCACTAAACGGCTCTCTGTCTCATGATACGCCTGCATGCCTGAAAGGTAAGGCAGTAAAGCTGCTGCTTCACTTTGAAGCTGACCTGGAGTTTGCCATTTGCTCAGAAAGACAGATGGAACCCAAATCCAGCACCAGGAGCACATTGTGGAGCTGATTTCAGCAATGATGCAGCCTCCACAACTTGCTACCATTAAGTGTAAAGCGCACAGGAAAGGCAATGAGGATGTAATAAGAGGCAACAATGCTGCAGACAGAGCAGCAAAATAAGCAAGCAAAAGTCAGCTGGCTCTGTTGGCATCGCTCGTGTCATTAGAACCAGTAGTCACACCAGAAGACATCATGCAGATACAACAGGGGGCGGTAACACAGATGCACACTATTTGGGAACAGAGGAGCGAGCAAAGATCAGACAGGATTGTGGAGAAGGCATGAAGGTTTGCTTGTGGCACCTGTGTCTTTGCTAACAGTGTTGATTTCTGAGACGGAGCAGTAGTGAAGAAGATCAAGAAACAGGGATACTGGTCATCATACTTGTTGTCAAAACAGCTCCACTCAGAGACATAATGAAAGAAGCTGGAAATCAAACACTCCAAGCCAAAATAGCATTTGAAACCATCAAACACCAAACCTCCCCATAACATTGAATCTCCCAATATTGTCAGAAAACCAAACACAGCTGCAGCCTCATTATGTTTCTCCAAATCAAATCATTTTAATAACAACTCATTTTAGATATCTTTGTCACTTTCCAGGATGTTCCCCTGACTGGAGCACACACATTAAACATTAAACACAGTGTGAGGTGTACTCTGCTGATGATCAGTGAACAGCACCAAGAGGCAGACTGAACCTATTTATGGGGTCACAGCAGGCAGTGACAAAGACATGACATGATGAATGCTATTCATGGATTAAGAGTGACCATGGCCTGAAATTGGTAAATGGACTGTGTTTATATAGCTTTGTTACCCCTTTTCGACAGAGGCAGTTTCAGGGCCGGATCCGAGCCGGCGCTGAATTGAGAACCAGTTTATCGTGTTTTGACTGTGATTGAACCGGCTCCCAGCCAGGAAAACCGGTTCCAGAGCGGCACCAACTCTTTGCTGGTCTAGAACCGCAAACTGCTTACATCAGCTTCATACTCTAAAAGTAGTATGGGAGGTAGAACCTTCAGTTATCAAGCCCCTCTCCTTTGGAATCATCTGCCGCTCAGGGTCCGGGAGGCAGACCCCCTCTCTACTTTTAAGAGTAGGCTTCAAACTTTCCTTTTTGATAAAGCTTATAGTTAGAGCTGGATCAGGCTTGGACCAGCTCTTAGTTATGCTGCTATAGGCTTAGACTGCGTGGGGAACTGGCGCACTGGCACACTAGGATCCTATCTCACCCCCTTAGCCCTAACCCTCTCATCACTTACTTTAACTCTCCCTGTCCCATTAAAGTTACTAACCATAGACCTTTCTGGAGTCCCTGAGCTCCCTTGTCTCGTAGGTTCCTCTGAGCTGCCGTAGACGTCCTCCTGCTGTGGATGTTCTCGACTCCAGCTGATACGGACGTGCTGAACTCCAGCAGCAACAGCTACTCCTACTCGTCTCATCACTATCACCGCTCCCTCTCTCTCTTATTCTCCTCTATCCCTTTTTCCAGACCCAACTCGGTCAAGGCAGATGTCTGTCTAACATGAGTCTGGTTCTGCTCGAGGTTTCTGCCTGTTAAAGGAAGTTTGTCCTCTCTGCTGTAACTAGCTAAATACTGTGAGGTGCAATGCTCATGGTGGATTAAGGTGGGGTCAGACTGAGTCTTATCCTGTCTTGGTGTTGGGTCTCTGTTCATAATTTGACATAGAGTGGTCTAGACCTGCTCTGTTTGTTAAAGAAAGTCTTGAGATAACGTTTGTTGTGATTCTGCACTATACAAATAAAGATTAAAGGTGAAATATCACGCTTTTTTCATCAATATATATTGGTCTAAGAGGTCCCCAAAACATGTCTTTAAAGTTTATGCTCAAAAAAACACTTTGAAATCAGACTTTGGCATGCCTGAAAAACCCTCTTCTTCAGTCCTCCTCAGAACACTCTGTTTTCTCTCTGACCACGCCCCCTCAGGAAGTGGATGCGCCTTGGCTGTCCAGCACGTTGATCTAATGTTTACATGTTGGCTGAATATACACGGCTGCTCAGAGATCACGTTACTTCAACCCTCTGAATCTGATCCAGAATCTGATCCTGACGGAGAGGCGCCTGCAGCAGGACCTTTCTGAAGGATTGGTCACAGATTTAGTGTTTCTTGTTGTTTTATTTATCAGTATGTAGACGTGTGTCTACACAGCTACAGCTACGACATGTAGCTATGTAGCTATGCTAACTAGCGCTAGCACTTATCCATGGTAAATAAAAATCATCCACTAGATCTTCAAATCTGCAGACGTGGGGAGTAAAACCGACCTCTGTGTTTATTAAGACAGCCTACAACATGCCTCCCTCCTAAGCTCCTTGTTAGCACACATGTGTGCAGGTAATGAAAAACAGAGGAGGGGATTCAGTATTATTTTATACAGTCTATGGGCTGAACAAGCTCCGAGCTCTGACTCCGTGACAGACCGGATATTGTTGTGACGTAACAAAAACACTGAAGTCTGAAACGGCTGGTTTCACACACATTTACAGAAAGGTGGAGAAATCAGATCAGGGGCAGAATGGATTCTTTTCATTCTCGGGGGGTTTGTAGACATGCCAGGGACACATATTTCAGGTAGAGAACCATTAAAAAGTCCATTTTGCATGATATGTCACCTTTAATTGATTTTTCAGCATCCCAACATATTTTTTATCATCATCATAGAAAGTGTTTCTACAGGATTTTTATCTCTTTCAAATAAACATGTTGAAGTGAAATTTTAAGATGTTGCGTATCATTTTTGCACATCGAAACAAAAAAATGAAATTATTTTCAAGGCTAAAAAATTTGCATCGAGCTCAAAACTCATGTCCTTGAAAAATAATTAGCCCTGGGGGAGTAAAGGACATAAATCCCAAGACATGTTCCTCTGACAGAGTAAGAGCCATATTTCAAACACTTTGACGATTTTGGAAACATCTCTCTATCTGAGCTGTGAGGACTTTTAAACCGAAGAAGTCCTTCAATTCATTTCTGTATCAGAGAGCACGCGGGTCACATTTCTTTCAGCAGCTTTAAAAACTCCATGTCCCTTCACATTTTAGAAAAAGTGTTAAAAAGGCTCTGAACTCATGCTCACACTGTCCTAAATGCTGGGCTTTACATACATCTCCAGACCCCTGCTGCACCGTGTTTACTGTAAAGCCTCTACTTTTACCCCTCATTCAGGTGAGCATTAATAAACACACTCTGAAACCAGCAGAGGCAATAAATGAAGTACGCTCAGGGGGTACACGCTGTGGATCGAGGAGCAGAGAGCAGCAGCCTGGTAAACAAGACACTCCAGACCAAAGCTAACAAAAGCTGCACCGAGGATGAAGACCACTGAGCCCTCTGACTTCACTGTATCAAAGGCCATCTGCTGACAGAGACCCACAACAGACCCGAGGAAGAGGAGGATCATAAAACCTTTTCTGTCATTTTTAATCACTTCACCTAAAACTTTTAATTCTGCCTTCATTTTAACTCAGAGAAACATCGCCTGTATTGTCCTGAGGTGACCACCACAGTGATGACGTTGGGGGTGACGTAAATGCAGATTAGGGATGTGCACAGGGGCAAACAACCTGCAGGACACAGGATTATCAAGAAAGGAAACTCATGAAGTAATGCAACAACCAAAACATGCTGCAAACTAAAGAACATGCTGCAAAGAGCAGAAAGAACTGCAACAACAATAAGCAAACAACGACGATGCAAAGACAAAATCACACAAACAATGACAACAGCTCTTGTTCAGAGAGGATAGGACAGGAAACAGACAGAGAGAGAGTGTGTGAGGGACATGCAGGAAAGGGGGAGCAGGTTGGAATTGGACCCAGGTCACCTGATAAGGTGCATTTCGGCCAAGAGTTCCGGGGTCGTTTAGCCCCCAGAACTACTTTCCCCTGAACTAAAAGGTTCCTGTGCCACCCTTTTTGTCTGCATTTCAACTGCAGGCTGAAGTACCAGGTAGATTGTGTAAATCAGGCCAGTGACGTATGGAGAAAAAAAAAATACATGCACTACACCACCAGACCAGTAGATGGCAGTAAAACAAAGACGAATGCCATTCATCACAGATGACACCATAGAAGCAGACAGACAGGCAGGTATCATTATAAGCAACACAACAGTTAGCCTGTTAGCATGAAGAGACTCAGCTGGTCTGTTTTAGATGGTGCTATATTTCATCACAGATGGATTCACTGAATCAACACGTGAGAGGAGATAAGCGCGAGTAGCAAAGACGTTTCAACACGGCTTTAAAATCCTTTTGAACTCAAAAAGCCGTGGCAGAGATCGGCCGGTGTTTTGGTTTAAACAGCGACCCTGTTAACTGGAGACTTTCAGCCGGATAAATTTTAATAAAAACTACTAAAAACTGCATTCCCAGGAACTCCCTCTGTTTTTCAACAGCTGTGTAAACTCCACAAACACTGACACGTTCAGCTGAAGGTCTCCAGTTTACAGGGTCACTTTTAAACCGTAACACCGGGAGAGACGCATTCACGGTGGGCTGAGAGAAGACTACTGTTACAAGCTGCTAAATCAAGAGAATCACAGCTTCTTCTTTTGAAAAGTACACACACATACAAAAAAGATAGAACAAATAAAAACTAATGAAAGAAAGAGAAATCAAGAGAATCACAGATGTGTGTGATGTTATTGTGGACCGAGGGAGGAATAAACACACTGAGGTTAATCTACCAATCAGACACGTTCAGCATTGCAGGCCCTATCCCCGATAGTCCCAGGACCTTTGAAAAGTACTACCCCCCTAGCAGGGGCTTTTAAGGGGGAAGATTATCTACCCCTGAACTAAATTTAGACCCTGGTTCATCTGGTTGAAACGCACGTAGTTCAAGGGTAAAGTTCCTGTGTTTCCTTAACCACAAGACCAAACTGTTGCTCCTGTTTTGGACTTTTTCACAGAAGTTTACAGTTCTGTTCTGTTCTGTTCTGTTCCATGTCTGTTCTGGGACTATAGATGAGTTTATTTTCTTAGGACCTTTCCATGATGAACAGCTGAAACAGCTGACTCACATCAACGCTGCAGTATTTCAACTGGCACCCGGCACTTTGTCGGGAACTGTTTCAGTATTTTTATAACATTGGTTTGAGTTCTCTGCAAAAACAAATACATTTGGGAAAGACAAACATCTGTTCTTCATCATCCCAATTTGTTCCTATTGTTATTGATGTTTACTTCCCTTCATAGATGAGACACTCTATCCATACCAACAAGCTGAGATTATTCTTTGTTCACTGTCTTCATGTTTGTGTTTGTGTGTAAGGGAATAAACATATCGGCTAAATGCAGAAGAGAAGAGAGAGAGCTCCCACAGGAGGGATCTGCATACTTGTGAATGTGTGAATCTACTGTCATTTGTTTACGTATGCATACATGCACATATTTGTGTGTGCACCGCATGTTTGAACCCCCCACTTAGCCTCATGTGCGTGTAAAATTCCATATGCAGCATTTTTCCCTCTGACAGGCCAAGGGGTTATAGACGACACCTCTGCTCTGTTCATTTCCTCGCTGCCTGCAGCACACACCTTGCCATGTTACTTTACAGCGCTCTCATTAGTTGATTTGCATATTGATGTCGACAGGTGATGTACAGATATCCCAAGCTCGGGGAAATATGTGCGTCTGTGTGTTGTGTAGCGTGAAAGATATACAATAGCTCCCACTTTTATGGAGGTCCCTCATAAATTGTGCACACAGGACACTCAGTGAGTGGTGAGGCAGGAACCTGTGTAGCCGAGCTGGAAATTAATTGAGCGTCACTTTAAGAGTCGGAGACTGCTTGTTGATAAAGTGCAGAGATTGATGGCAGCCGGGTTACTTTAATGGATGGGAGCTTCATAAAACATTAGATTATATACAGAGACAAGCTGCAGTTAATACACTCCTGTGAAGTGGGCTCTACGTGTGTGTGAGTGTGTGTGTACATACACTTTGCATGTTTACACTGAGTTAGGAGCTGGAAAACCAACATTCAGCTGACTCATGCAAGTTAGTGTGGACATGGTTTAGCACTGAAGACTTCTATGAACAACTTTAAAGACAAAACTAAGATTGGTCAAAGAGGGAAACACACAACCGCAGCCTACAGACCTCCATCAGGAGACACTGGAAATAGAGACAAAATCAAAGAACATACAAAAGCCTGAAACAAAAACATCAGGGGAAATTAACAGCAGGAAAAAATTACAAGATTTCTGAACAGAAATGATGCAAAATAAAAATAAAACATAGAACAAAACATTGTTTCATGTCCGTCCTCACAACAGAAGTCTCCAGGCCTGTAGGGGGCGCACTTTCTGGAGGTGGAGTTTAGTCAAAGATGCCTTCATGGAAAAACAATCACAGGAGCCCAATATGAGACCAGAGGGGGCAGCAGACACAGGATCAGTTACAGTACCTCCACATGCCAAAAGCCATCAGTCTATTTTATAATAAACAAATAGGAACAAATTTACTCAGAACGGTCACAGCTAATTCCCACAAAGAAATGCACATTTCCCCACCTCTACCTGCCCCCGTTCAAAGTCCAATCCTCAAAGCATATTACCCTAGCTGCATTCAAGTGCAAACATGCCCACGGATGTGTAGTTCTGTGCAGTTTGCTCTTGTTTTGCATCTGACTGTGGTGATGGGCTGTCAGCATCTCCACTCTCCCTGTGGACCCTAGAGCACTGAATGGGAACGAATCCACTGCAACATGCGCGGCGCAGCCGTAACGCAACGCATCCTGGGGGTAATGGTTGGGCCTTGGACAGCCCCAGACTGATCTACCAACTGTTTATAACAATACATGTCATGTTACAGTAATATTAACAGACTTTAATGTCACTCTACCTGTGCTGGATGTTTCTTTGCAATTTTACTCATTGCGTACTCAGAGGCCATTTTTCCCCAAATGAATACATGACTCATATACAGACACTTAAACTGCAGCAGCACACAGAGATGCTGTTTGCACCTTTTTGATTTACATCGTTCCTGTTTCATCTGCACTCCTTTTATGAATCAGGGCTGTGTTTGCTAATAGACAAGGCAGACATGCACACATATAAACAGGAACAGACACACAAATAAAGGATTTTATTAAACACGGTTAACACCTAAGCAGATCTACTTAATCAGTTGTGAGACTCTGTTGCTTCTGTGATGGGAGGTTCTTCCTGAGATCTGGTGCAGCTCCAGAGAAGGCCCTGAAGTTTAGTCCTTGAGGATCTGAGGGGCCTGATTGTTCTGTAAGGTAACATAAGCTCTGTAATGTAGCTCAAAGTGAAGACATGAAGGGTTTTCAACACAAACAGAGAACTCTAGGACCAGTTCTAGGCTCAATACGGAGCCAGGGATGCTAGCACAGGTGACGTGCTCACACGGGACTTTCACCAGATCTGTGTCCAGTCCGTCTCCGATCCGTCTCCAATCCGTTGCAGTCCAGCTCCGTGCTCTCTCGTCCGTCAACACCCACCGGTTGTGTTTTCAGAACGCAGCACGGAGCAGGACCACCGGACAGCTGGAGTCATGTGACCGAGGTTTTCCCGCAGCAAACAAGGATTCTCCTCCTCCTCTCCTCATCCATGTTGTCTTTCTGGTCCGCTGAAAACCTCTGACCTGTTGACTCCAGGCCTGGCTCCGCTCATCATGACTTTGGTTTGTTGTTGTAGTTAAGTGAAATACGATCTGGTGATAACACAGAGTGTTTTATTCTGAAAATTAACCGGATGTTTTCATTTTGTTTTGGTGAAACCTGACTTCCTGTCCCGCTCCATCTGCTCTGTTGAGATTGATGCGTCGTGCTCCGGCATCCGGCTAAAATAGAAGTCTTGTGTATCTGATCCGGAGGACTCCGACCTGCCAGATCAGAGCCGCAGCTGGAACGCAACAGAGCGGATCCAGTGGAAGTTAACACATTGACTAGATTAGAAACCTATCAGATCCGGTGCTGAGACGGATCGGAGATGGACCCGACCACTTCTAGTGTAATTTGTCCGTCACTCTGTCTGCTCAGGAGTCAGACCTTATTGATACCAAAATGGCATCAATAAGGTCAATAATGGAGAGGTTTGATCCAATCTGTGAGTTTGTGGTAAGATAATCAGTGATATCATCATAGTGCCTTGTTCCCTTTCTTTCTTTCTCTCTTTTTGATTATTGTACATGCTGTTGAATTTGCTTATTTTTCCCCTTTCTGTTCTTGTCAGCCGCAGAACAACTCCCAGATGGAGGGGATGATAATGATGGTAATGAAGGTAATAATGATGTTAATGACATCTATGAAAATGATACTGACGATGATAATAATGATAAAATGCAGGTAATAATGATGATGATGATGACGGGTGAGCCTCGGGATGTGGAAACATTGAAGAGAAATGTACAGAAGATAAATATAAACCAGTCAAAGAAACAGCTGTAACCTTCCCCAACAACCCACCACTCTGCTGGTGTCTGGACCTGCCCTGCCCGCCCTAAGGCACACACACACACACACACACACACACACACACACACACACACACACACACAAACACACACACTCTCTCACTCATTAGTGCGATCTCTCGCTCAACATTTCAGATTGTCAGCGTGGCAGCTGGGGTGTTTCTGCTATTGAGGCCTCGCCTGCAGAGACAAGCAGGGGCTGTCAGTGTGGATCGCACCCTCACACTGATGCCCCCCCACCCCCACACTCTGCACCCCCCTCCAGCACCCCCACAGTGACCCTCTTACCTCCCTACCCTACAGGGAGCCCAGTGGGTTCTGTGGAGTGGACTCTGAAATGGGTTTAAAGATGTTTTTAAATCATAACATGATGACACTTTTATGTCAGACTGACCTCGAAGGCTGGTTTCTTGGTTTTTGACTTTTGTAAAAACACTTATTCCACTGTGAGAGAGTCTGGATGTTGGATTAATAGCAATGTTAGAATATTAAAGGAAACTGGACTTCTTTAGATGATCTTGTTATTTTTTTTTATGTATATCAGTGTTCTCATATAAAGAAGATCTATTGTGTTTTAAATGAGTAAAGCTCAAAAAGCAGCCAACATGCAGGCCTGCTGGTCGTACCTAAAGTTTCTAAAAGTAGTATGGGAGGTAGAACCTTCAGTTATCAGACCCCTCTCCTTTGGAATCATCTACCAGTCAGGGTCCAGGAGGCAGACACCCTCTCTACTTTTAAGAGTAGACTTAAAACTTTCCTTTTTGATAAAGCTTATAGTTAGAGCTGGATCAGGCTTGGACCAGATCTTAGTTATGCTGCTATAGGCTTAGACTGTCGGGGGAACTGGCACACTGACACACTGGGATCCTATCTCACCCCCTTCCTCCTAACCCTCTCATCACTTACTTTAACTCTCCCTGACCCATTAAAGTTACTAACCATAGACCTTTCTGGAGTCCCTGAGCTCCCTTGTCTCGTAGGTTCCTCTGAGCTGTCGTGGACGTCCTCCTGCTGTGGACGTTCCAGACTCCAGCTGATACAGACGTGCTGGACTCCAGCGGTAACAGCTACTACAACTTGTCTCATCACTATCACCGCTCCCTCTCTCTCTTATTCTCCTCTATCCCTCTTTCCAGACCCAACTCGGTCTCAGCAGATGTCTGTCTAACATGAGTCTGGTCCTGCTCGAGGTTTCTGCCTGTTAAAGGAAGTTTGTCCTCTCTGCTGTAACTAGCTAAATACTGTGAGGTGCAATGCTCATGGTGGATTAAGGTGGGGTCAGACTGAGTCTTATCCTGTCTTGGTGTTGGGTCTCTGTTCATAATTTGACATAGAGTGGTCTAGACCTGCTCTGTTTGTCAAAGCGTCATGAGATAACGTTTGTTGTGATTTGGCGCTATACAAATAAAGATTGATTGATCCGTGGGCCGGCCTGCGCCCCACCAGGTGCCACCCCAGACCCTGAATCAGCTCTTTGGGTTGTGTTGCTGTTAGCAGACAGTTTAAACCTGAGTCAGTGTTAACATTGAGTGAACACCAAAGCATCAAGTTAGCAGTGTTGTGCTACTTTTGAAGACTGGGAAACTCAAGATGATGTATTGTTCATGTTCTGCATCACTGAGGGGATCAACAATAGAGATGTAACTTTAAATGTAAAGCATACTGTGTCATAGTTTCAGTTTCTATCTCTGTCTTTCGTAAAAAGAGAAACATCAATAATGCAGATGATTGTAAACTTTTGAACAGCACTTTATGCTCAATAAATGAGAGGAAAATACAGTTAAGGAAAAAAAAATGTAGAAGCAAAATAAAATTTCAAGTGCAAACATGGAGGAGTTTCTTTTTGCAAACTTGTAATGATTTGACTTGACCTACTCTATGACTGACGGCCTCTCTCTCTAAGTGAAATTCAGCCTCACTTCTTTATTTTGCATGAAAACATCAACAATTAAAAAAAAAAAAAAAAAAATCAGCATCATAAATGAAAGAAAAAATCCTGTCATGGTGCCAGCATTAAAATGTGAGTACTTCCAAACACATTAACGCCAAAATATCTCCAACTTTTCTGCGGCAGTGTTTGTTGTCATTGAACTTTGGGTAAAAAGCCTCGTAATGAGAAAAGCTTTAAGAATTCATGGTCCTTCTGGCTGTGGTGTAAACAGCTCAGAGGATTCAGCTGAGTGCTGCTTCAATAAGGGGAACAGGAGGTGTTCATGTAGAGCACACTGACATGAAAGAAAACTTCATCAAACTTTAGTCAGATGCCTCACAGCCTCATTTCCCACGACCCTCAACACTGTCTTCACGATGAATCTATTCTTCTCTGAGACACGCTCTTAAAGACGGATCTCTCCGATGTCACATATTGCCACAGGTTTTCACAGGTGTGAAGACAAGTGTGTGTGTGTTTGAGGCGATCACACTCACTCACTGAGGTCAGGTGAGAGCAGGAGTGATGGTATAAACTGTGATTTCATTAGACAAATTGGAAGGAAATCATCGTCTGAGTAAAAACTGTGACATGCTGGGATGAGGAAAGCAGTGCCAACTCCTTAGTGAGGAAAGTAGCTATTGGCTGTTCTAAAAGTCGCTAGAAGTCTCTAAATTACGTCAACATTTAATTTGCATGATATAAATTGTAATGGATGCTGTAGGAGAGACGTGTAACGTTTGAGGGAGAGACAAAAAGAGGTTCAAAAACACCCTAAATATGTTTATAACTACACTTAGGAGCCTACAACAAATCAAAGTACAACATTACATTTTTCAACCATAAGGGAAAGAGGAGTGTGCATTACCTTTGCATTATACCCTCTGCCACAACAAACAATTTCCCTGCAAGAACCGGCTGCATCCACCTGGAAGGTGAGAGGGAAGGAAGGAGAGTGAGAGTGAGGCCCGTAATCAGCAGTGAAAGGGAGGGGGAGCCAACTCACCACAATTCTACGTATAATAATATCTTGGTATTTTGGCCGTCGCAAGATTGGTTTCCTGGCGGCAGAATAGGCAAGGCAAGGCAAGGCAGCTTTATTTGTATAGCGCATTTCATACACAAGGGCAACTCAATGTGCTTTACATTAAAATATTAAAAGCATTGGAAACATTCAGACAGGCATAAAAGAACACAATTAAAATGACAAATATGATAAAACAGAAAAGAAAAGGAAAATTAGAAATATATTAAAAATTACATTAAAATTTTAATTTAAAGTGGGTTAAAATAATCTAAGATAGGAAGGCAGTGTCAAATAAAAAAGTCTTAGTCTTTGATTTAAAAGAGGTGAGAGTTGGAGCAGACCTACAGCTTTCAGGGAGTGTGTTCCAGATATGTGGTGCATAATGACTAAACGCTGCTTCACCATGTTTCATTCTGACTCTAGGGACTGAAAGCAGACCAGTACCCGATGACCTCAGAGGTCGAGGTGGTTCATAAAGTAGTAGCAGATCAGCAATGTATTTTGGGCCTAAACCATTCAGGTCTTTATAAACCATCAGCAGGATTTTAAAGTCTATTCTCTGACAGACAGGAAGCCAGTGTAGGGATCTAAGAACTGGAGTAATGTGGTCTACTTTTTTGGTCCTTGTTAGGACTCGAGCAGCAGCATTCTGTATGAGCTGCAGCCGTCTGATGGACTTTTTAGGGAGTCCTGTAAAGACCCCGTTACAGTAGTCTAGTCTGCTAAAGATAAATGCATGGACCAGTTTTTCTGCATCCTGCTGAGACATAAGTCCTTTAATCCTTGATATATTCTTAAGGTGATAGGCTGACTTTGTAATGGTCTTAATGTGGCTGCTGAAATTAAGGTCTGAGTCTAAGACTACACCAAGGTTTCTGGCTAGGTTTGAACATTTCATCATTGCAGATTGGAGCTGAGCAGTAACCTTTAACCTTTCTTCCTCCAAAAACAATCATTTCAGTTTTTTCTTTGTTAGAAATAGAAGAATAGAATAGAACAAACCTGGATCAGAGGACCAAAGCTGTACAGTCTGTTCCTTCTAAATGGAATTCTACCTGTGGAGGTGGCTGAAAGAAGTTTTCATTCCTCAGTTTAAAGAAGCAATTAAAGCCCAAAAAGTAAAATAAATACAAACAAAAGAACAAAAAATACAACTCTGAAAAATAAATCAGTGTATGACAAACACCAACCGAGAAAGTCAAGATGAGTAAAGTTATGAAACTGACTCAATAAAAAATTCAAGCTCAGAAACCAAACAGCATGACAGGTTTTTATTTTGTATGATATTCAAATATTTATCAGGGTAGACACCTCGCAGGCAGCGAGCAGCTCCCACCTGTCACTGAAAGAGGACACGCCCCCTTTAATTTGCATAAGCCTTAATAAACTTGAGACAGGTGAGTTGGGTATAAATTCAGATGTACAGTCGTCATGAAGAGAGAATGAGCTCTAGAGACCCACACTGTTTTTGTAAACATGTTTATTTCTGCTGTAACATTTTAACATGGGGCTCTATTAACTCCTTTACTAGGAAACAGGGGTGGGCGTGCATTTCAGAAACAGAAGTACAGAATAACAGCCAGTCAACCTACGCAAGAGGATTGACCACGAAGATTTGCAGTTTTTATCTAAACAAACTTACTTTGGCGAACGGTAACTGTCTCCAGCTCAGTGTGAAATCAGGGAGTGGATAGATATTCAGTAACAGACGTCTTTAGGGAAGAAACCAGCGTGTACGCCAGATAGAGATTAAGCATGCAAAAGCACAAGGCGGGAGAAGTTGCAGGAGGAAAGTCTGTTTTGAAGAGTGGTAACTAAAAAAAGGAGGGAAAAAACGTCTTTAAAAACGTGAATTTGATTGTAAATATTTGCATAAAGTTGGATTTTTATCTCATATTTGCAATTTAAGTGTTCAATTTTTCCTTGTTTGGGAATCTTAAAGTTATATTCATGGTCTGTTTTGTTGAGTGTCAGCTAAAAGAAGGAAAAAGGCCTTTAAAACATGCCTTTTGTTAAAAACACTAGTATATAGCTTTATTTGATCCCATTTTTACCTATATTTGTTCATATGGGCCACTTGTGTTCACATCTGTCACACCACCCTCCTCACTAGGCTATCCTCCATTGGTATCACCCACACTCTGTTAGACTGGTTCACATCTTACCTCTCTGGCCGCACACAGTTCACTCAGCTCAAGTCCTTTAAATCCACTCCTTCCTCCGTCACTACAGGGGTGCCCCAGGGCTCTGTCCTGGGGCCCCTCCTCTTCATCATCTACCTCCTTCCCCTCGGTAATATCTTCCGCAAATTCAACATTCACTTCCACTGTTACGCAGATGACACCCAGCTCTACCTCACCACTAACCCCTCGTCCACTCTCCCACCCACCTCCCTCACTGATTGCATCTCTGAAATAAAAACCTGGTTCACCCTAAATTTCCTTACATTAAACAGTAATAAAACCGAGGTTCTCCTCATTGGCACCAAATCCACTCTATCCAAATCCAACAGTTTCTCACTCACCATCGATAACTCCTCCGTCTCACCCTCCCTCCAGGTTAAGAGTCTGGGTGTCATCCTTGACAGCACATTATCCTTTCAATCACACATCAATAACATCACCCGGACTGCCTACTTCCATCTTCGTAACATCAATCGTCTCCGCCCCTCCCTCACCCCTCACACAGCCGACACCCTTGTCCACAGCCTTGTCACTTCCCGTCTGGACTACTGCAACTCTCTCCTCTTCGGCCTCCCTCACAAATCCCTCCATAAACTCCAACTGGTCCAGAATTCAGCTGCCCGGATGATTGCCCGAACCCCCTCCATCCACCACATCACTCCTGTCCTCCAACAGCTCCCCTGGCTCCCTGTTCAGTTCCGCATTCAGTTCAAAGTCCTTCTGTTGACATTCAAGACCATCCACAACCTCACCCCCCCATATCTGTCCGACCTCCTCCATGTTCCCACTCCCTCCCGCTCCCTCAGATCCTCTTCCTCCATACACCTGTCTGTCCCCTCCGCCCGTCTCACCACTATGGGGAGCCGAGCATTCAGCCGCTCTGCTCCCCGTCTCTGGAACTCACTGCCACCTCAACTCAGAAACACAGATTCTTTCCCCCATTTCAAATCACAACTCAAAACACATCTGTTCAAAACCGCCTACTCCGTCTGACTCCAATTGCTCTGTCATTTTGTTATTGTTTCAATTTTTTTCTAACCCCTTGTTAGTTTATATTGTTTTCATTTCTGACTCTGATTTTGTTTCCTTTAATGTGAATTTGTGTATATATATATTTCTATCTGTGCGGTGTCCTTGAGTGCCGAGAAAGACGCCTTTAAATAAAATGTATTATTATTATTATTATCTTTTTAAAATCTAAATGCTTCACTGAGCATGTTTGTGTTTTTTATTGTAATAATAAAATAATTTTTCAAATTGTATTTTGTAGATTTTGTGTCAATACATTTAGTCAGAGTGAAGGAATAATAGTTAAATCATAAAGATTATGTTGGGCTGAAAAAAATGATACCAGACATGCGCATGGTAATTCTTTTTATGTGATATACTAGAGAAAAATAAAAAGTATTAAAAAATGGTCAATATAGGCCCAGACTCCTCAGGGTTAATTATTAGAATAAAGGCTCCAGTGGCCATGTGGAACCCGGCATGCCTCATAAAACAAAGAGGACAAGCAGGAAGAGATCCCTCAGAAACTCAGCTGGCACAAGCAGACAAAAAACAAGAAGCCCTATCTGGAACTTTCTGTCTTCATTTTTAGTTTTAGTGTGAATATAGTTCCCCAAGTCAAAACTAAAGTTATCTCAGGACACATAACATGATGCAAAGAGAGCTGAGGATGCTGTGAGGACCAACAGGGGATGCAAAATGTGTAACACTGTAGTAAGGGCCTGTCTGATGATCCTTGATCATGTTCTCCTTCAGATGTCTCTAAATTCTGTGGATGAAAGTCAAACAGATTTGAACCCTCATCGTTTGGTTGTCTGTGGTCATTTAGAAATGTTTATAACCAAAATGCAGCTTCATGAGTCAGAAGAAGGGATCCTGTTGAAGAGGAAGGACTCCAGATCGGTCTTGGTGAGTGTGCTGATGTTCCCAGTGGTGGACTTGTCTGGAAGACTCAAGGGAGACTCTTACTACAGTTTCTAATCCAAAGGCACCCGTTTCTGCTTCGATGCAAAGACAGCTTCATTCAGACAACAGAATGAAAATGGCTCGGCCCATTCTGTTTGATTCGAGGCTCTCAGCTGAGAGGGGAGCACCTCAAATATGTAGTAAATGCTGTGCAGTAGAGGCTGTCATCAGGGACCTGGACTCTTTACCACTGGACATGGAGTTCCTCTGTGTGATGTGGAGTCCCACGAGAAGAACATCTTCCATGATCGAGAAGCTTTCATCAATGGATTCCTAGAGCCCACTCCCCCCATGACTGCTGTGGTGATGGATTGTGAGCAGGGTATGTTAACATAAACATGTTTGTATCCGGCATTTAAAGGCAAGGCAAGGCAAGGCAAGTTTCTTTATAAAGCACCATTCATACATAGAGCAATTCAAAGTGCTTTACAGAGTTAAATGGTTTATATACAGTCATGGCCAAAAGTTTTGAGAATGACACAAATATTAAATTTTCACAAAGTCTGCTGTTTCAGTTTTTATAATGGCAATTTGCATATACTCCAGAATGTTATGAGGAGTGATCAGCTCAACTGCAATTAATTGCAAAGTCCCTCTTTGCCTTGAAAATGAACTTTATCACCAAAAACACATTTCCACTGCATTTCAGCCCTGCCACAAAAGGACCAGCTAACATCATTTCAATGACACACAGGTGTCACACACATTAACACAGGTGTGGGTGTTGATGAGGACAAGGCTGGCGATCAATCTGTCATGATTGAGTGACTTTAAAAGGAAGATGGTGCATGACACCATTGTTTCTCATCTGTTAGCCATGGTTACCTGCAAGGAAACACGTGCAGCCATCATTGCATTGCACAAAAAGGGCCTAACAGGGAAGTTTATAGCAGCGAGTAAGATTGCACCTCAGTCAACCGTCTATCCAATTATCAAGAACTTCAAGGAGAGAGGTTCAATTGTTGCCAAACAGGCTCCAGGGCGCCCAAGAAAGTCCAGCAAGCGCCAGGACCGTCTCCTGAAGGTGTTACAGCCACAGGATCGGGCCACCACCAGTGCAGAGCTTGCTCAGGAATGGCAGCAGGCAGGTGTGAGTGCATCTGCACGCACAGTGAGGCGAAGACTTTTGGAGGAAGGCCTGGTGTCAAGGAGGGCAGCAAAGAAGCCACTTCTCTCCAGTAAAAACATCAGGGACAGACTGATATTCTGCAGAAGGTACAGGGACTGGACTGCTGAGGACTGGGGTAAAGTCATTTTCTCTGATGAATCCCCTTTCCGATTGTTTGGGGCATCTGGAGGAAGGCTTGTTCGGAGAAGACGAGGTGAGCGCTACCATCAGTCCTGTCTCTTGCCAACAGTGAAGCATCCTGAGACCATTCATGTGTGGGGTTGCTTTTCGGTCAAGGGAGTGGGCTCTCTCACAATCTTGCCTAAAAACACAGCCATGAATAAAGAATGGTACCAGAACGTCCTCCGAGAGCAACTTCTCCCAACCATCCAAGGGCAGTTTGGTGATGAAGAATGCCTTTTCCAGCATGATGGAGCACCTTGCCATAAAGCAAAAGTCATAACAAAATGGCTCGGGGAACAAAACATTAAGATTTTGGGCCCTTGGCCAGGAAACTCCCCAGATCTTAATCCCATTGAGAACTTGTGGTCAATCCTCAAGAGGCGGGTGGACAATCAAATCCCACAAATTCTGACAAACTCCAAGCATTGATTATGCAAGAATGGACTGCCATCAGTCAGGATTTGGTCCAGAAGTTGATTGACAGCATGCCAGGGAGAATTGCAGAGGTCTTGAAAAAGAAGGGTCAACACTGCAAATATTGACTTATTGCATGAATTCTGTGTAATTCTCAATAAAAGCTTTTGATACTTATGAAATGCTTCTAATTGTATTTCATTATACCATAGAAACATCTGACAAAAACACCTAAAAACCCTGAAGCAGCAGACTTTGTGAAAATGTAATATTTGTGTCATTCTCAAAACTTTTGGCCATGACTGTAGTATGTTATCTTAAAGCGAAGCAGAGACACATTATATGAGTGCAACTACTACTGCATTGAAACCATAGATCACATCGCTCTTCGCTTTAATACAGGTCACAGATTTCTAACTCAGCTTTGTGACCTCATTGGGCCACCGTAGAAAGACAGTATTGTAATTTATAGGGCACTTATTGGTTAATCCCTCCTTACTTGACTTGTCTTTTGTCACCCTTCAAACCATACCTCACCTGCTTCACTCGTTCCAAGGATCAAATATGAACATATCTTTTGTTTCGCCTGCCGAATTAGCATGCTTTGGCAGCTAACGGTTTTGCCTCACCTTACAGTCTATGGTGTCAACAAGCAGAAGCTTAATGTGTTATGGATTGTAACCAGGACTGGACCCAAAAACAGAACTCAGGCAAAGATCAATTGTGAATATACAAGTCTTTTATTTGGAGTCAGCCACGTGACCATGGTGGCGCTGCGTGAGGCAGAAGTGACGTCCACCCTGTGGTAATGGCGCCGTGGGTACAGAGTGGAGCAGTCCCTCTCTCCAGCGTACTCACACAGAGGGAAACAGGAGCTCAGGCAAAGGCAGGCAGGTTCAGCAGCAGACAGGTTCAGCAGCAGACAGGGAAGCGATCAGCACGAGAGCAAGAAGCATGCATGGAAATCTCTGCAGCAAGACGGAAACACACAAGGACATCAGCTAAACACACACACAAAGACAAGCAAAACATAAATGCTTGAGGAGCCACGGACTCAGAATACCACTGAAACTGAAGTACGATCTGGCGATGAGTAGGAGGAAATCCAGAGGCTTTATAGTAGAGGGTTGATTAGTGAATGGGCTTCACCTGGTGCTGCCTGTTGATTGGAAACCCCGCCCACATTCACCCACAAGAAACAAACAAGGGGAAGAGACACAGGAGGAGGAGTAACAGACAGGGAAATGACAAAACACACACACAAAGAGGGAGAGGAGAGGGCTGCCATGATGAGGATCATGACATAATGTGTCTGAACTCTTGTCTGTGGATTGTTTTTGACATGACGTGTGATCAGTTTACACCTGGTGTTGCTCATGTTAGTAATTTTAAATGTGTTTATTTTAGTTGTATTGCTGAAGGGCAGCCCTTGAAAAGAGAACTAAGTCTCAGTGGGTCCACCCTGCTGAAATAAAGAACAAAAAACCCAAACAATGTGGGTGTGAAATGTGTATTACTGACTGGAAATTACAACTGTACTTTGCTTGTATGTATCCAGAAATAACAGCTGAGTGTTCTGCAGTCTCTGAACCCTCTGGTTTTATGTACTGCAGCATGTCAGCTGCCTGTTCCTACACAGAGGTCCATCTGTGAGTCCTCTGACCTCTTAGTGACTGCAGGGAAGCATGTTTCTGTGGTCAGCATTAACGGTATACTTCACTTGTGAAATATTTTTCATACAATAAGAATTGTTTGACAAAATATTTGAACTTGAAGCTAAAAAATACATCCCCCTTAACTCTTTCCCCGCCATTGACGAGATATTCCATCAATCCCTTTCTTCACTGTTCTATGATAGGGGGTGCTGTGAAGTATCATGTGGACTAGTTCAGTACTCTCGGGTCCACAAACAAGCACGGGTGTTCCCTTGGCAACGCAGGTGCAGGTGACGATGAAAGGGAATGAGAGCTGACGGGCTGAAATTCCATTCCAAATGATGCGTCTTCGAACTGTGCTTTGAGTCTTGTTTTTGTTTGATTAGGGAGTCATTTTACATTTGGTCCACAACCTAAGTTCACTGTAATAAACCCTCAAAGATTTTTTATATATACAGTCACGGCCAAAAGTTTTGAGAATGACACTACTATTAATTTTCACAAAGTCTGCTGTTTCAGTTTTTATAATGTCAATTTGCATATACTCCAGAATGTTATGAGGAGTGATCAGCTCAACTGCAATTAATTGCAAAGTCCCTCTTTGCCTTGAAAATGAACTTTATCACCAAAAACACATTTCCACTGCATTTCAGCCCTGCCACAAAAGGACCAGCTAACATCATTTCAATG
Organism: Notolabrus celidotus; assembly: GCF_009762535.1. Classification (NCBI taxonomy): domain Eukaryota; kingdom Metazoa; phylum Chordata; class Actinopteri; order Labriformes; family Labridae; genus Notolabrus; species Notolabrus celidotus. The sequence goes on along the minus strand of NC_048279.1, from coordinate 2,135,489 downwards.
ACACACAGGTGTCACACACATTAACACAGGTGTGGGTGTTGATGAGGACAAGGCTGGCGATCAATCTGTCATGATTGAGTGACTGGACACTTTAAAAGGCAGATGGTGCATGACACCATTGTTCCTCATCTGTTAGCCATGGTTACCTGCAAGGAAACACGTGCAGCCATCATTGCATTGCACAAAAAGGGCCTAACAGGGAAGTTTATAGCAGCGAGTAAGATTGCACCTCAGTCAACCGTCTATCCAATTATCAAGAACTTCAAGGAGAGAGGTTCAATTGTTGCCAAACAGGCTCCAGGGGCCCAAGAAAGTCCAGCAAGCGCCAGGACCGTCTCCTGAAGGTGTTACAGCTGCGGGATCGGGCCACCACCAGTGCAGAGCTTGCTCAGGAACGACAGCAGGCAGGTGTGAGTGCATCTGCACGCACAGTGAGGCGAAGACTTTTGGAGGAAGGCCTGGTGTCAAGGAGGGCAGCAAAGAAGCCACTTCTCTCCAGTAAAAACATCAGGGACAGACTGATATTCTGCAGAAGGTACAGGGACTGGACTGCTGAGGACTGGGGTAAAGTCATTTTCTCTGATGAATCCCCTTTCCGATTGTGTGGGGCATCTGGAGGAAGGCTTGTTCGGAGAAGACGAGGTGAGCGCTACCATCAGTCCTGTCTCTTGCCAACAGTGAAGCATCCTGAGACCATTCATGTGTGGGGTTGCTTTTCGGTCAAGGGAGTGGGCTCTCTCACAATCTTGCCTAAAAACACAGCCATGAATAAAGAATGGTACCAGAACGTCCTCCGAGAGCAACTTCTCCCAACCATCCAAGGGCAGTTTGGTGATGAAGAATGCCTTTTCCAGCATGATGGAGCACCTTGCCATAAAGCAAAAGTCATAACAAAATGGCTCGGGGAAGAAAACATTAAGATTTTGGGCCCTTGGCCAGGAAACTCCCCAGATCTTAATCCCATTGAGAACTTGTGGTCAATCCTCAAGAGGCGGGTGGACAATCAAAAACCCACAAATTCTGACAAACTCCAAGCATTGATTATGCAAGAATGGACTGCCATCAGTCAGGATTTGGTCCAGAAGTTGATTGACAGCATGCCAGGGAGAATTGCAGAGGTCTTGAAAAAGAAGGGTCAACACTGCAAATATTGACTTATTGCATGAATTCTGTGTAATTCTCAATAAAGCTTTTGATACTTATGAAATGCTTCTAATTGTCTTTCATTATACCATAGAAACATCTGACAAAAACACCTAAAAACCCTGAAGCAGCAGACTTACTGAAAATGCAATATTTGTGTCATTCTCAAAACTTTTGGCCATGACTGTATACACTGTTTTTCGGATTTCCCTGAATTATGCTGATGGCACGAAAGAAGATGTTAGCTCTGGAGCACGTAGCTTACTGCAAATTCTGATGGTCTGAATCAGAAATTGATGCTGCTCAGGAATCTAAAGTTGAAAGCTGGAGAGATGCTGGTTAAAGATCTCATACTCCACCTATCAGTGGTTCAAGAAGTAAGATATCATATATTTGACTGTAGTTTATTTGGTCTAATAGCCTTTATTCTTCATGTAGATTACCACCTCATATAGCATGTGTTTGTGTATTTGTATGCATGAAACAAAACCAAGGGCTTCACTGAAAGACAGTTTATTGTCAAACAAAATCCTCCTCTCCTACCTGATCAGGATGAGAGAGAGAACAGAGCAGCTTCACCTAGAGCGCAGTTATAAAGAAGCACTTCTCCATAAAACTGGAACAGAGCAGACAGAAGAAGACTGAATTACAAACAAAACAGAAGGAAAAGTTAACAGAGATCATTTTGACACACGGGTGAGAATATAGGCTACAGTAGGTCTCGCTGCATGCGTATCCGACACACACACACACACACACACAGACCCCCTGCAGTGAAGCTGCAGGCAGACAGAGACGCTCCAAACAGTATGATGTAGTTTATAACTTCACAGAAATAAGTTTGTTTGTTTCATATTTTTCAGTTTATGCAAAGACTAGTACTGAATTATGCAGGCTCATTGTTGATCACTATCACTAACATTAAGCAAATGATGAAAACAGCGCTTGTGGTTTTTCCATGTGGCCCTACGATCCACCAATGCTACCTGTCGCTTGTAGGATTGAATCATCCTCAGAGGGTTCAACTTTGTGTGACTTTCTTTAAAGGAGGAAGGACTTCGTCAAAACGCCACACATTATTGTGTCCTCAGACTAAACGGACAGAGACGAGGCCATGAAGACAGATCTGCTGAAGTTGACAAAATATTTATTGCATAAGAATTGCTCAGTCCAACCCTTAACCTCTTTTCTGAGCTTTTAATTTCACTGTTATTATCAGGAAACTGTATAATAATGCTGTATAGATATGAAAATGATGTATAAAATTTATTTAATTACTGTTCCATTTTAAATAATTTTGCATCCTTTGTTTAGTAGGACAATATGATGTCTGCTTGCTGGAAGTGTCTTGTTCAGCTTGCTGTGCAGAATGGACACATGAGTTCAAAGATCTGCTGGTGTACCGCTACTGGCCAGCTAGCATCAGCTGCCAGACCCTATATAGAGGAGGGGGGGGGGATGTTTCTTAGAGGTTTGACCTTTGAATATTAGGCTCAGGAGGACTTCTTGAAAATCGGTTAGAGATTAAAGGATCCGAATAAAAAAAAATCTGGTATAAAGAATGAGATTAAAGTTTAAAAAAAAAAAATCAAGGAATTAAAATATCTGATGGGGCACATGCTCCATGAGCACACAACCCCCCCATGGAAGTTGAGGGATACTCATTCGCCTAGACTGGGAGTGACTCAGTCTGTGCTGCGCTCCCCCTGTCGTACCTCCACGCTGCCTCACAGTTTGGGAAGCGCTGGTCAAAGCCAACCAAAAAACAGACCGGTCTCAAAGACACACTTGGGAGGCGGTGCCGAAGCGGGAAAGGACTTAACCCTTTGTGTGTCGCATGAAGCGCATTTTTTCCCTGTCAACCTTAATATTGGTGGGGACATTTCAGCCATCGTTTGAGATTGGTAGGGCCACATCCCTACGGTCCATACACAATTCTACACCACTGACTTTAACCCTTGGGCGCTCGGCTCAAATCCTCCTTGCCAACAGGAAGCCAACTTCAACGAACACGGCGGCAAGTTTAAAAAAATGCACCAGTCAAGTCATCGCTGCAGTGACATGTCATTTTGGATGAGAGAGCTAAGCGCTCTTGCACATTCTGTATTAAGTTGAGGGGAATTAAATAGTGAATCCGACCTTTATGGCGCAAACTGGGTTAGCTAACATTAGCACTAAGCAAGGCAGCTACAGTTGTAAAAGAGCTGCTACGGGGGCTAGCTAAAAATGCTTCATCCTGTTTAGACTTTTTTTTTAATCTTACAAACCACAGTGAGTGAACAAACCTGATAAGAGATCTCTCTGCCATTGATAACCCAGAGGAAAATAAATTTAGAGAGGAGATCTCAAAAGTGTTTCATTTCTGTCTCCTAGACAACAATGAGATCTGTTTGAAAGCAAAATGAGACTATAGCTTATGTCTCCTGTTTCTCATTCTTGCCTCCAGAAAAAAGTTGTAAAAAGTCTCAGCTTAGTCTCCCTTTCAGTTCAAAAGGAGATCTGGTCAGAATCTGAAATGATTCTCAGGTATTTCTCAAGTGTTGTGACTTCTTTTGAGCTCAGGTGGAGAAATCAGGGAGCTCTCTCAACTGTCTCAATCTAACCTCATCCATTTGTTTTTGTCAGACTCAGTTTTTGTGTCTCAAGTTGAGCTCAGATGGAGCAAAGAAAGAGCCTGAGCTCATCTTTTCATCAACATTTATAGTGCCCTGCAAAATTAAGATTTCAATGTAACTGTCCACAAACTTACAATTCTCATTAAAACATTTGAACCACTTGCAAGATCAGCTATTTAGATGTGAAATGATCTCTTCTTTGACTTCACAGTATGGTCCTTCCTTTACAAGTCTGTTTGGAACAAAACAACTTCACAAAGATTTAGTGGATTTGAGAGAAATTACAAAAGATAGAGATTTGATACAACAGGTATGACAGACCTTTTATTTAAAATATGGGCCACAAAAGGGCTGACCAGATTTAGCCAGATTATTACAATTAAAGGGGTGGGTTCTTTTGGGCGCTGGTGGCCTAGCGGTCTAAGCGTACTTTTTTGAACATACAGAGGCTACAGTCCTCGTCGCAGGGGTCGGCGGGTTGATTCCCGGCCGGTCGACTATTTCCTGCATGTCTTCCCCCGCTCACTACTCCCCACATTTCCTGTCTCTCTTCAGGTGTCCTGTCAAATAAAGGCAAAAAGGCCAAAAACATATTTAAAAAAAAGAGAAGAAAATTAGCCATTAATGAGATCTCTCATTTAAGTCTAAAAAAAGACTCATGTTATGGTCTCAACTATTTCTCCTAGTGAGTTTTAGGAGAAACTAATGAGAACGAATGAGAACAATTTGAAACTTGAATGAGGCTGAAGGGAGAATCTCAATTTTTATCTCCAGAGACTTTGAAGAGAAAGCCTTGAGCAGTAAAATTTTTCTCTGGGAAGCCAGACCCATCTTAAGTTAAATTCCAACAATGAGCATTTTATTAGACTTTTACAGTGTTGTGCAGAGACTTGGGCTGGAGTCTCCCTCATTTGAACCCACTCTCCCGCTTTGTTATTTCTCCTGATTATCTCCTTATTTCACCTTAATGCCAATCAAACGGGAGTTGCTCAACCTCAAGTTTTTTGGCGGTTATAAAACAGACTGAATGAATTCAGATTTACTCTTTAGAATCTACAAAAGCAAACCAGACCATCAGCAACATTATTTATTATTTCCATTGGGCCTAGTTATTCTTAATGCCTGAAATTGCTGGGGGTGGGTAGGTGTCAGATGAAGCAATTGCCTGCACGCTGCCTTTGTTTCCATTTTGCAGGGTAAACATTTAAAGTGAGTGCAGATGCATATCTCATGAGAAGTATGAACTTGCACTTGACTTGTACATAGTTCTTGTACACACACATTGTTTGCATGACTTCAGATGTGCCTGACATGTCAATACTGAGGGGAATGTTTTAGTGACTCAACGGGGAATCCTCCGTTGGTCAGGCTGTGAAGCAACTCTGTTTCCACTGTGTGCGGAGCATGCAGCCGGTGTGTGTGTGTGTGTGTGTGTGTGTGTGTGTGTGAATTTCTGTTTTGGTCGAGAGAAGGTAAAATCAGCTGTTCTTATGTATTGGCTTCATTTGATGACTGGGTCTTTGTTTTACTGTTTGTTACATTCATGTTCTGATATCCTCTTTCATTGAGCATCAACCCCTTATTGACGTATGTCACAAATTCTTCTCAAACCACTTCCGATCTTGATGTAGCTGAGGTGGCATATTACAGATGTGACGTTTGCAAACAAGTCGGCCTTTTGAACGGCTCTTTTAAGTGAATGATGAGAGCCGATTCGCAGTTGCGATCCGTTCATTTGGGAGCCGTTTTCATATGCTGATTGCCTAGCTGCCTTCACGTGAAGTTGTATTTATATTTTTTATTTTTTAAATAAGTATTTATTCTTATTTATTATTTTTTATATTTTTCGTATATATATATATATATATACAGTATATATATATATTTTTTTTTCTCATTAATTATTTTTATATATACATGTATATTTATTCTTATTTATTATTTCTAAATATTTTCTATAAACATATTCATTTTTATTTATAATGTTTTTGTCATGTTAAAGTGTTCTTGTGTGGAAAATTGTTCAGTAAAGTTGTTTTGCCACCAAGTTTTTAGGTGAGGTAACATTCAAAATAGGGATCTCACTGTGGAAGCATGGGGATATGGTACCATCTTATTGAATGTTTACAATGCCAAATGAAATGATAATCAATATTTCAGAATAATTCCCAGAGTATATATTGGTGGGATATGTACGTTTTAATGATTCTGTTCCAAATCATATCTTATAACTGGTACCAGTGATTGTTTCCTTGATAAAAAACAGTTACCCCTTGTTGACTTCTAAAAAATAAACAAATATAACAATGAACCACAGAGCCAGTCTTTTGAACACTGCAACCAGCTAAATACTGTGAGGTGCAATGCTCATGGTGGATTAAGGTGGGGTCAGACTGAGTCTTATCCTGTCTTGGTGTTGGGTCTCTGTTCATAATTTGACAGAGTGGTCTCGACCTGCTCTGTTTGTCAAAGAGTCTTAAGATAACGTTTGTTGTGATTTGGCGCTATACAAATAAAGATTGATTGATTGATTGATTGATTGATTGATTGATTGAAGGGCTCTTTGAAAGGAATGGCTCCTCAAGATCCGGTTCCTTTCAAAGAGGCACAAACCCCATCTCGATGGTGTATGTATCCCACTAATGCCTGTTGATGCACACCCAACACATACTGAGGAACAAATTTGAGGCACTTTGCCGCCATCTAGTAGTCAGAGTAAAAACTACACCCCTTGGACGAGGGTGGAAGTGTTAGCTTGGCAGTGCGCATGAATTTGGCGGCTCAATTGGGGAACATTTCCAGATATTTTGCTAAAATAAAAATACATGCAATTTATTGGATGCTTCTACTGCTGATATATGAGGAAAAAAATACATTTGACAAAAAGTGTGGACGTTATTTGCAGAGTTAGCTTTGATGCGTTTTCGCGACATTGGGTGGTTATGTCCTATAATGAATGATATTGCATTTGGGTGCAACATCATATCAATTTGAATTCCTGTGCATATATTTCAAATGTTCTGATAGATTTAGGGCATGATCATTGTAAGATTCAAGATTCAAAGTGTTTTTTGTCATGTGCAAAGTAAGTACATTTTTCCCTTACAATGAAATGTTTTGATGGTCCACAATGAATGCAAAGTACAAGTATCAGTATAAAAGGTATAAACTAGATAAAAAAATAAGTAAAGGAACTATGCAGAAATAGAAATATGGAATATGTACAACTCTAGTAAATGTGCAACATTGAAATATGTGCTAAACAGAATAAAAATAGCATGCTAGGATATAAATACAATTTACGCCCTTTTTGTTTTAGCAGAACTAAATGGATGCATCAACTTTCTATGGGACGCAAGCTGGTGGACTTGAAACCAGGGTTCCACCAGTCCAAAGTGATGACAGCTGTCTCACTGACAGTGACAATAGCGATGAAGACTTCCATAGCAGCATCAATAAATCAATCTACATACCTGAAACTGAAGAATTTGTTAATTACAATCATGTCTAATTATGCCTAATATTGCTAATTTTATGCCTAATGTCCCTAATTTGCATCAAACCTAAAAAAGTATCTATTGTATGTGGTATATTCAAATTAACAATCTCAACTTAATTTAGCATCTGCTTGATGGCAAAAACACAAATAATATTTTTTTTGTATTCAATCATAAAATAATTCAGGCAGCAAGGGGTTAAAGGTTAAGTGGAAATCATTATTTCTTTTATCAGTCTTATGTCTGTTTTTTTTTTTAAAGCATGTACACACGATTAGAAATGAATAAACTAAACTAAACTTGGAATATCCCAAGACTTCCCACTTGGACTGTCAACCATGGCTTTAGCCAGACCCCACACCCTTGGGAATAGCCATAACAACCCCTTGCTGTGTGCCTTAAATAGCTAATGAGGTACATGTGTTTTTTTTTCAGACTGTACTACTTGCCATGGTCTGAGGCCTGTCTCTCAAAGACACTGTGGGGCGGGTCCTTAAGGGAGCTATGAAGACCTCGCTGGCAAAATGAGTGAACTGGAGTGGGGCAAACCAAAAGCCTGCATTCAAAGGCCTCATTTTGAAAGACGTGGTTTTGGGTGAGTGTTAGTGCTTTATAACTGCAATGTGGGTGACAACTAAATGACGTTTTGGTGGTTGCTAAGTAACATCATATGGTGATGTCCTCTGTCTTGTGTTTTTCTTAGACGCAGTTCGTAGGAATGCCCTGACCAGAGATGCGACTGATCTGGAAATAGACCGGCTCATCACCAGGGGGCTGCAGCTGGCCTCTGATCGAGACGGTGGGGGAACAGGAATCAGACATGTTCATAGGCAGTGCCTCATTTGGAACTGTGTTTACAAGTGCAAAGTGTATTTTTCTTCATGAAAAACACTGTCTCTGTTGATTTGGTGGCTTCATGTTTGTTGTGTTTGAGATTCTGCTTCTCAAGAAAAATAAAAAGTTGGATTTAAACTTGAATTCAATGTCATTGGCTTAATTGTGATTTAATTTAACCTTGTTGATTTTAGATTATTGTAGTGTTAGAGTGTAAAACTCCAACACAGAAATACTTCAGGGCTGTGCATTTGTATGGGCCAGAAAACTAAAGCGGTCAAAAAGTTGGTTTATATTGCAAATTTTACACTAGAAATACACATGTGAACTAATGATTTTACATTTAACAATTAAGCACACTCAGGGTTACGCATTCAGGCTGATTGAAAGCCGAACGCTCGCAGAGTAATTGGACCTAGATTCATACAGAGTCTTGAATGTTAAAGCCGTAATTGAGCCGTTTTTGGCCGGCACAATTTAACAACCAGAAAAGAGACATTACAGGAGTCAGAAAGAATTAAAAAAACTAAAATAATCCATGTGTACACGCATCTGTCAGCTTTTGAAGTGTTTCATCAGGTGGACCATGAACGATTATGTTCTCGTATTCATATTGTCAGATCATCATGAAGAGACTCAATATGATTAAACAAGATTTTGATCCTGTTTATAAAGTCGGGGCAGCAGCATTCTTTCTGAGCCACGTGTGAACCATGTGCATAAGCGTTGTACTGTCCTCCTAATGGTGTAGCTTAACCAAAATTAGACAGCCAGCCAAACTCCCTGAATATACAACACGAGAGTCAGGATGTAGCGTTCTAGCTCCTGTTTTAATTCGGACTCTTGATGAGCATGTTGGCAGACAAAGGAGTAAAAAGGCAATGCTTGCGATGGGCTACTTCAAAGGATTGCAACTGATTGTCCAGCAATACTGAGATCAACTGATCCTGCTCCCTAACTCTCAGCTGCAATATTCTGTCGATCGGTGGGCGGAGCCAACCCAGCAGCATGAACTGCTTGCAGGGCAGAACAAGCGTCATAGGTGCACTGAAGCACTAATAAAAGGAGCACTACATCCCTGGTGTTAACTGGTTTGTGTCTTTGGTTGGTACCTGGGTAATAGACGGGATAATGTATAGTGAATGGGTGGATATGCAAAGTCTCTTCAGAGAGGTGCTGGTTGATCTGGTGGTTAAAGCGCAGGCTCCATAAGGTGCCAAGAGTTCCTGGGTCTTATAGCTCGCAGAACTAAAAGGTTCCTGTGCCCTTATTGTTGTCTGCGTTTCGACCGTGGGCTGAGGTCCCAGGAGAGGAGGTAAGCGCGAGTAGCAAAGACGTTTCAACACGGATTTAAAATCCTTTTGAACTCAAAAAGCTGTGGCAGAGATCGGCCGGTGTTTTGGTTTAAACAGCTACCCTGTTAACTGGAGACTCTCAGCCGGATGCATCCCTCATAAACGTCTTTAGACGATCATTAAATATCTGATGAGGATATTTTGAAATCTTAATAAAAACTAAACTAGTTTGCATTACCAGGAACTCCCTCTGTGTTTCAACAGCTGTGTAAACTCCACAAACACTGACACGTTCAGCTGGAGGTCTCCAGTTTACAGGGTCACTTTTAAAACCGGAACACCGGGAGAGACACATTCACGGTGGGCTGAGAGAAGACTACTGTTACAAGCTGCTAAATCAAGAGAATCACAGCTTCTTCTTTTGAAAAGTACACACACATACAAAAAAGATAGAACAAATAAAAACTAATGAAAGAAAGAGAAATCAAGAGAATCACAGATGTGTGTGATGTTATTGTGGACGGCGGGAGGAATAAAAACACTGAGGTTAATCTACCAATCAGACACGTTCAGCATTGCAGGCCCTGCCCACCGAAAGTCCCTGGACCTTTGATAAGTACTACCCCCCTAGCAGGGGCTTTTCAGGGGGGAGATTATCTACCCCTGAACTAAATTTAGACCCTGGGTCCACCGGGCGAAATGTACGTAGTTCTGCGGCAAAGTTCCTCTGGTCGAAAAGCATCTATAGAGGCTTGGTCCTTCTCCCTGTGGTCCCTGGTTTGCCTTACAGTCACGAATATTTGCCACACATCTTCCCCCACTCTCTACAAAAAGTGTCCCCCACCCCAAAAATGATGTGCAGATAATATACTGTAAAAAAATTAAGTAGAATTTATACAAATTAAAGCCTGATGTATCTCTCCCTCTGCAAGCTGACCCTGACTGTGTGTGTGGTGGAGTAGACTGTTGACCTCCAGGTGTAGTGATGTAGCAGCTGATAGAGTACAGGAGTCCCTGGGTGTTTTTTTCACTCTGCTGTGTATTTATCCAGCTGCTCTGAGTAAACACTTGTTTGTTTTTCTGGGTGAGCGTGTTGCAGTACTCTTAGGTTCACCTCTGTGCTCCTAGTCTGTATGTATGCTTGAAGCCTTTGTACTCTGAGCTGTCGAGTGGTTCTACCGCTGGGTTTCATAAGCACATCTGCTTCCTTTGTGTCCTTCTGAAGGGCAGACCACCATCCTGGGGTCTCAGAGTTTACATTGCAGGACAAAGAACCTTCTTCAGTTCAGTACGGGTCGTACTACAGCATTCTGAGATCTCATGGACCATCACTGCTTGAACAAGATGTTTTCTACAGGAAGTTTCAGACTCATACAAACAGACATTTTATAAATGACGGCCTGCAGCAGGTAATCAGAGAACCACAGCTCTGCATGTAGGAGTTGAAATGCTGTCAGAGAGATTACAGGTATTCTTCTGTGTGTATTCAGGTTATGTGACCTGATATCTGACAGAGAGAGTTGTTTACATCCCTGTCTGTCCAAATGTATCCCCAGACTCTTTCCAAACAGAGCAGGTCTAGACCGTACTCTATGTTCTATTATTAAGAAAGACCCAACATCAAGACAGGATCAGATCCAGTCCAATCTTACAGACAGGAATCAGTCTGATCTCATCTTAATCCACCATGAGCAGAGCACTTTGCAGCATTTAGCAAGTTATAGTGGCAAGGACAAACTTCCTTTAACAGGCAGAAACCTCCAGCAGGTCCAGACTCATGTTAGACACACATCTGCTGAGACCGAGTTTGGGTTGGAGAGAGGGTGTCTGCCTCATGGACTCTGACTGGTAGATGAGTCCAAAGGAGAGGGGCCTGATAATGTAACCAGGGTGGTCTGAGACATCAACACACGGCTGTCAGTGAGAGCCTGGCATGAGAGAGCAGAGTGTGGCTCTGCAGACATGATGGGATGTGATGCATCTGTCCACAGGTGAGGGGGTGGGGGTTGTAGTGGGGGAGGAAGGAGGGGTCAGAAAGGCTGCTGAAAACACCCGGGGGATGCCAGAGCACTTTGTGGCTGCCTTGACACACAGACTGTACCTATCACACTCACACACACACGCACACACACACACACACACACACACACACACAAACACAAACACACGAGGGCGGGATTGAGGGGTTGATGGGAGATCTGAAAGGTCTTGGCAGCTCAAGCCTGGTGTGTGTAGGCAAATGTCTTCAGTTGTATATGTCAGAGTGTGTGTGTGTGTGTGTGTGTGTGTGTGTGTGTGTGTGTGTGTGCATATATTTCTGCACTGTACATCTGTCTTTGTAGCATACAGGCTGCTCTGCTGTGTGTGAAAATGTTAAGTGACAGTGCTCTGCTGACAGATGGATCTTTGGTTTAAGGCTCAAACACCCTCTGAAATATTAAAGGTACATATTTACGTGCTATAGGAGCCAAATGTTTCAGACGTCTGTGATCCTCAACACAACATCTAACATCTAGTCAACAAATCTCTTTCTTTTGAAATCAGTGCACCTCAGATATGAGCCATCTATTATCATCTGCACATCAGCTCCACCCCCTTCAGACCCGAGGGACTCAGCTTCACACAACCTGTTAGCCAAAAGGCTCTTCACTGATCTGAGGGCATTCATTTCACTGTGCTCTAAATGTGTCTGAACCTTTAAGTGCACACGTACAAAAGAAGATGAGCAGCTTTACATTTAATGGACTGATGTTCCCCGTGTTTACAGCTTGGTTTCAGTTGTTTTCTTGTAACCCTGACTCAACGTCAGATGCAGGAGCTCCCAGAGTTTTAAAAGCATGAAACCGTCAGTCGATGTTGCAGGTTAGAGAAATTCAAAGTCCTTCAAAACATCCTTTCACGCCTGAACTCCAGACTGGTTACAGACATGTTTTAACTGTCACATGGCCTAACTTCAATCAATCTTTATTTGTAGAGCGCCAAATCACAACAAATGGTATCTCAAGACGCTCTATGTTAAATAATGAACAGAGACCCAACACCAAGACAGGATAAGACTCAGTCTTCTCAGGAGCTTGGACTGAATAATTGTGAGAGGCGCGCACAGTTCAGTGGATCTGCGCTCGACAATGCAGCCCAGAGTAGTCAATCGCAGATCCCCTGAACTTCCAGCACAGAGCGCCTCGTCAGAAGTTGATAAAATGAATATAAAATTGCATATTGTTCAATTCATAGGGCGTACCGAACCGAGACCACTGTATTGAAAGGTTCAATACAGATACATGTATTGTTGCACCCCTACTAGCTGTGTATATTAATTGAAAAGTACCAAAAATAAGCATAAACATTAGTATTGATACCATTTTTTTTTTACAATTGTTTAGGGCTGTTAGTCAAATAATTCCAAGAGGCATCTTCTTTAGACTTTTAGAATTTTAGAATGAGTTCAATACAAGAAAAACACAATATACCATAACCAAAGAGGTAGTAAACTGCAGTACAACAGACACAAACCTTGAGCTGCACGTCAGCCAACTGAAATAAAAAAGGGCAGCTTACCCCATAGACCACTGCAAAGCATATGGCTTGCCAGTACCTACATTGTATCTTGGAACTGCTTCATATCCCAAGAATATATGCAAAATAAGCAATGCAGGCCATGATATTAAATTGTCAAAAGAGGTATGGAAATTGTGTCAAAAATAAGAATATGTCATAAAAACACAAATATATTGATGCAAAACAATAAGAAATGCAGAAACATGATCAAAATAATTCAACACGTAATTGAACACTGAACCTTATAAGTTATATCTACAATGATACAGTTCCCTAATTGGTGATTTTGGCTAGAGGAATAATAAATAAGAGCCAAAACGACTTATTTTTGATGGCCTCAAGCCATTCATCTTGTGAGAGTGTCTCTGTTGAAGGGCAGTAAATGGTCCCTTTGTCCTGGCTGTGCCCTGTTTCAGCAGTCCTGTACTGGCCACACTTTATACAGGTGCTACTCTGCACTTTGTTTTGTGATGTATCTGTTGTGGAAACAGACTGTGTGGTAGATGGGACTTGTGGCAAGGGGTGCAGTGAAGGTACCCATAGTCCAGCTTCGGCCAATCAAGGTTACTGCCGTTGGAGCTTTGTCCCACCGCTCCGGCTCACCGCGATTTGCTGTCTCCATCTGGTCTTCTTGTAACATGATTCGCTGTTCACCTCAAAAATGGATGACGTATCATAAGAAATGGAACGAAAATGGATGACATCAGAATGCTAGCTGCCCGCTGTCCAGGTAGCTGTCTGAGATCCTCAGGAAGAAACCTTCTTTATGTTCCTGAAACTCGGGCTGATGATTGGGCTTTTGCTTTTCGGGCCTCTTATAAGTGTTGGAACTCCCTGCCTGATGATCTCTAATGAGTTAGCAAGCGACCCAAGATAACAAGTCGCATCAGAAAGCTTCAAGACAACAGTCAACCTTATAATCTCGCCAGGTCTCCACGGAGCTGTATTCATATATCATACACAAGTGTCAACCTCCAGCTGCGAGAGTTGAAGCCAATGCGGGCGTGTTAAAAACTGCAGTTCCTCGAGTGTCCACTAGAGGAAGGTTCTGGAAGTATAGGAAACCACATACACACCCATTCAAAGAAGACGATCTTTACAGCAGAAATAAACATGTTTACAGCCTGGTTCAAAAAATGAGCGTAGTCTGGATAGCTCATTTCTCGATCGGCACACACTGTACGGGGTGGATTTATCCATAACGCTGCAATTTAGTAGATATTAAGACTACAAGTTTTCCCTCTTGAGGACAGGCAAGATCCGCATGAGACTGTCAGAGCTGGAAAACATTGTAACTCTGGCAAAATCTCTTAAAGGACTGATTTCCAAGATATATACTTCACTACTTTACTCTGATTCTTCAGGCTATGACCCTCTGAAGTCGTTATGGGAGCGCGACCTGGAGGTGACATTTAATCATGTGGACTGGGACAAAATTTGTAGCAATTTTTTCCTAAATGTACCTCAATCTCTATTCATGAACAGAACTTTACATTTTTTCACCGAACCTATTACACACCAGTTCGCCTCCAGAGAATGTTCCCTGACACTTCAAATCTTTGTTCTAAATGTAATATACATAAAGGTACAGTTATCCATTTGTTTTGGTCTTGTGACCGCATTCAAACTTTCTGGAGGGAAGTTCACTCTGTGATCCAGAAGGTGATTGGTAAACAGTTTTTGCTGACTCCCTCTTTCTGTCTATTTAACCACGCTCCAGACAATTCCTTGGACTCGGACACTCTGCTCTTATTCCTCTGGAGAAGTTGACTCATGACCTTAATCAAAAACCAGACAAGTTCTGGAGGATCTGGAAACCACTGCACTCCTTCTTGCTGAAGACATAACCTATCATATGTGCCTGGAGGATGAGGAATGTTTGCCCTTTCATTTATTTCTTATATGTGCTCTATGTTTACCTGTCTCCTGTCGTCTTTTCATTTACTTATTTCTCTTGTGTATATGTAAGTAAGTAAGTAAGTAAGTAAATTTTATTTAGTATAGCACCTTTCACAGAATAAAATCACAAAGTGCTTCACAGGAAAATATCCAACACATTAAAAGAAACAGACAATAGCATAAATAGAACATTAGTCTGAACACAGTGAGTCCAAGGCCTGTTTAAATAAATGTGTCTTCACAAGTTTTTTAAAGGCGACAACAGATATAGCAGAACGGACATTTACAGGAAGAGCGTTCCACAATGTCGGTGCCACAACTTCAAAAGCACGGTCACCTTTTGTTCTTAAGCGCGCTCGAGGGACAACCAGCAAGCCCTGGTCAGAAGACCTGAGTGGCCTACTGGTAAGGTAGGGGTGGAGCAGGTCGACGATGTATTCAGGAGCCTGACCATGCAGAGCTCTATACACGAAAACGAGGACTTTAAAATGAATCCTAAATTTAACTGGAAGCCAATGTAGGGAAGCTAGAATCTGAGTGATGTGGGTTGTCCGGCTGGACTTGGTCAACAGCCTTGCAGCAGCGTTCTGGACTAATTGAAGACGATGGAGGGACGATTTACTGAGGCAGGTGAAAAGTGAATTACAATAGTCCAGTCGGGATGAAACAAAAGCGTGTATGATCATTTCCAGTTCGGGATGTGACACAACAGACCTGAGTTTGGCAATGTTTCGTAAATGGAAGAAGCATAACCGGGACAACTGTTTTATGTGGTGATCAAAGTACATGGACTGATCGAATATAACGCCAAGATTTCTGAGTTTAGACTGGACAGCAGAGGAGAGGGAACCAATACACTGAGCAACCCTGGAAGCTATAGTATCGGAACCAACAATAAGGACCTCTGTCTTGTCAGCGTTTAGCTGCAGGAAGTTGTCAGACATCCAGTCCTTAATGGCAGTCAGACAATCAAGCAAAACTATCAGCTTGTCTGTGTCATCAGGCCTAAAAGACACATACAGCTGGATGTCATCAGCGTAACAATGATAAGAAATACCTTTGAATTTACTGATAATGTGACTCAAGGGCAGCAAATACAAGGCAAATAATACAGGGCCCAATACAGAACCCTGAGGGACACCACAGGAGAGAGCAGCAGTTTCAGACATGTATGGACCAAGTGACACAGAAAAACTCCTGTCAGAGAGATAGGAAGAGAACCAATCCATATGTACAGCGCAGCGCTCTTTGTTAGTTTGGGGTGGGACTTTTTATGTTTTCTATGTGTTTTGTTTTATTTTGTTACATTGTTTGTGTTTATAAAATTGAAAAATCAATAAAAAAAGAGTATTTAAAAAAAAAAAAAAAAAGACTACAAGTTTTCCAAAGAGAGGCACAGCTGACTTGATTGACAGGCGGGAACACTGTAGCTGTTAGCTATGAGGCGTAAAGCCCGCCTCTTTACGTCACACTAGCCCGACAGAAGTTTGGTTGAGTTTAGCATTTCCAATATGGCTGCCAACGATGATCTGCTTCCAAACAGTTGGGTGACGTCACGGGTATTACGTCCATTATTTATACAGTCTATGGTCATACATGACAAATAGAAAATAGGCACAGCTTACACCAACTTGTCACTACATGAGCGTCCTCTTTCGTGCGAAACATAACTGTAGTCTTAGAGAGTAGTAACTTCTCAGTATAAGGAGACCAAAACTGAACTGGTATTGCAGCCGTATTGCAGCAATAAGATTCTGACTGTTACAGTAAACGTCACCTCAGTGAAGTTCTGTCAGGACTAAAATAAGCTGTTTGACTGAGGACTGGGAGAAAACAGGGATATTGGGAATGTTTTAAAAGCTACATGTTGGTGTACACTTGGAGCTAGCATGTTGTAGTAAATGGCTGATAGCTACACTGCATGAAAGGTTTCATTCTATTTTAAAGGTAGCTGCTGGTAACATGTAGGAAAAGGAAGAATCAAAGAGATTTAAAGGCTTATAAAAAATATCAAACCGCTGTAAGACAAAATATTCTTACCCCTCTTTTTCAGCTTTGTTGAATGATGGTTCCTGGAACTTAAGCTCAGGGGCCTCGATGTGTTAAACTCTCTTATCCATGGGGAATAAAACCGATGTAAAGTTAGTCTTTATCAAACTGGGTCAGATTCATTTCCTCCTCATAATAGGATTGTTACATTAGCATGCTGGAAATCAAGACTCTTAAAATGCTCCTTCACAGCAGCTGGGAGACGTGTACCTGGAATAGTTAATTGCAGAGAGGTGAGAGGTCGACTCATTAACTGAAGAGAGCAGCTGTGGAACAAATGAGTGTTCACTCAGCGACACAAAGACTGGAGATTTTCTTCCACTTAAAGACGGAAGGGTAATACTGAAAGTGACAGATTTATTTCTTCTATTCAATCCGACGTGAGGCTTACAGAGGAGATTTTCATCACACATGAGAAGTTAAGAGAAGAGGGCCTGTTTCATCTTTAAGAGGTGAAGATAACTCTGATTTTAATGATTCAACTCAACCCTGATTTGATCTGATCAGAGATGGAGACAATCAAGAAATCTGCCCTTTTAATTCATCCTGTCTCAGATTTGTATTTCTTAAACCAACCAGAGGGGCCGTGACTACAACAACTTACAGAGTGATAGTTTAGAGATCCACTTTACATCCATGATCAGCTCATCAGTCTTCTTTTACTCTACTCTTCCAAAGACATACTGGATGGGATCTATCAGACACTTATCCAGACTGTGAAGCATTATACAACTGATTACCAGAGCTCCAAACAAGGCTGCATGCTACATACTGAAAGATCATTCTAGCAGCTTTAAATGTCAAATTCTTGTTTGGAGGACAAATCTTTATTATATTGATTCAACCCTGATGTAAACTTCAGACACTGTTACTGAATCATTCCTGCATTTAAACAGCCAAATATAAAACACAAGTGTCAACTCTTGTCAACTCTGCTAAAATGAACTCTACATGTAAGTGCTGTTACTTTAATTTGTTCCATATTTGTAAAGTTATAAATCATTTTGAGTTTTGAATTAATCCATTCATCCATCCATCCAATCCATTGTCTTGACCGCTTATCCCGTTAGGGGTCGAGGGGGGCTGGAGCCTATCCCAGCTGGCTTCTGGCGGAAGGCAGGGTACACCCCGGACAGGTCGCCAACCTATCACAGGGCAGTTTTGAATTAATAAATAAATGAAATTGATAAATCAATAAGAGTTAATGTAAGAAGAGTTAAAAGGTTAAAAGGCAATAAATAATTATGTTTTAAAGGTGACATATCACGCTTTTTTCATCAATATATATTGGTCTAAGAGGTCCCCAAAACATGTCTTTAAAGTTTATGCTCAAAAAAACACTTTGAAATCAGATTTTGGCATGCCTGAAAAGTCCTTTTCTTCAGCAGTCCTCAGAACACTCTGTTTTCCCTCTGACCACGCCCCCTCAGGAAGTGGATCTGAATCTGATCCTGACGGAGAGGCGCCTGTAGCAGGACCTTTCTGAAGGATTGGTCACAGATTTAGTTTTTCTTGTTGTTTTATTTATCAGTATGTAGACGTGTGTCTTGGTACACAGCTACGAACATGTAGCTATGTGGCTATGCTAACTAGCGCTAGCACTTATCCATGATAAATAAAAATCATCCACTAGATCTTCAAATCTGCAGACGTGGGGAGTAAAACCGACCTCTGCCAGAAAGGCAGCGGGACCTTTTCTGAAGGATTGGTCACAGATTTAGTGTTTCTTGTTGTTTTATTTGTCAGTATGTCGACGTGTGTCTTGGTACACAGCTACAGCTACAGCTACAGCTATGAACATGTAGCTATGTGGCTATGCTAATTAGCGCTAGCACTTATCCATGATAAATAAAAATCATCCACTAGATCTTCAAATCTGCAGACGTGGGGAGTAAAACCGACCTTTGTGTTTATTAAGACAGCCTACAACTAGCATGCCTCCCTCCTAAGCTCCTTGTTAGCACACATGTGTGCAGGGAATGAAAAATGGAGGAGGGGTTGAGTTGTATTTTATACAGTCTATGGGCTGAACAAGCTCCGAGCTCTGACTCCATGACAGACCGGATATTGTTGTGACGTAACAAAAACACTGAAGTCTGAAACGGCTCGTTTCACACACATTTACAGAAAGGTGGAGAAATCAGAACAGGGGCAGAATGGATTTTTTTCATTCTCGGGGGGTTTGTAGACATGCCAGGGAAACATATTTCAGGTAAAGAACCATTAAAAAGTCCATTTTGCATGATATGTCACCTTTAAAGTAGAACCAAAGTTACAGGTTTTTGGTTCTGCTATGACAGAGTTAAGGGATGAACTGCATGCAAAGGCAGATGTTCGTTAACTCCTATGCTTTGCAGTCCTGCACATGAAGAGTTGAAGAAAACTGTGAAAGACATTGTAAGGAATCAAGAACCTCTTCTCACGGCAAGCGGCCAACAAGGTATCTTATTTAAGATTATGAAAAAGCACTTTATTTATTATTGTACTATGGATATGTTTGTATTTACTTCATTCTGATATGTATAATGCACAATGTGATGATAATTTGTACTTTGATTCTACTGACAGCAGTTCTCACGGCGTCTTGATACTCCACAAGACCGCTCCAGAATTAACGTCCCCCCTTTTAAAGAACTAACCTGTGTCTGTGTCGTCGTGACGAGGGCTACACTTCGGCTCAATTTGCAACATGTGACCTGATGTGCGTAGTTCACTCTGCAGACAGTAAATGAGCGTTTACATTCCAGGAGGGACCGAGAGGTATCCAGAGTTACTGGCCCTGTGTTTCACAGCCCCTAAAGTAAGATTTAAATCACCCGGCAGTCATTAAGCGTGGCATATGCTCTAGCATTACAGATGTACTTGAAGCCAGCTGTTGTGAACATTTAAAAGAGTTAAATGAACGAATCAGGACAGATCCAGAGAATATCAAGAGAGTAATTCACTCTGTGTTTGTTTGTTCAGTGATTCTTTACCCTTACATTTTTTATTTTAAAGGGATTTTAAAACCATCTCACCCACACAGTCTTTATGAAGCAGATTTTCCCTGTCTGTATGTCTGGGTGTTAGAGTCAGAACCTTTAGACATATACTCAGCCAACAGTTTAGAGTTGTCACCCTGCTCTCTCACTGATCTTCTGGCTGTGTAACATGCTTGATCTTATTGGTCCAAACCACTTGACAATGGTTATCAACTTTCACTAACATGAGCAACACCAAAACTGATCACACATCATAGATCTGTCTCAAGACAGTAAAAAAATAATACAAATAAGGGTGGATTAAAATCAATTCAACAAAATTTGTATCTGGATATTATTTTTAAAGAGTAGAAGGCGCTATCTGCTTTATACTCCACTTGTTCAACATCATGAAGTCTCTTGCTGCTCTCTCGTCCCTCACTGAATGGAGGTGTTTTAAGTTTAAAGCATGGTTCAGAATCAGCTGACTGAAGGTGTTGCACACAGCAGAGACGCTCAGCTGGGGGCTGCAGCTGAGTGACAGGTCTCCACGAGCGCTTTTTGTCTCTGCCGCCAAACTGATTCTGACCCGGTTGCGCTCCCGATGACACCTGACCACATTCACATGCTTATTATTCTCAATAAGGAGAAAACTGGAAAATGTGAGTCCAAACTATGATTCTGTTCAGTTGTCCTGTTGCAGTAAATCCACATGTTGTAGTCTGAGTCTTCACTCTATGACCATGCGTCCAAAGAGATTATTTATAAGCCTGCTCCTCACATTGATATTCAGTGTGTTAACATTTTGAACACCTCAATATGATCTGTAGCTGTTTAATACTGTCAGTAATATACAATGTGTCGTGAAGGAACATTTGATTTAGGGGGAAAAACACATTTGGTATTATTTTTGACTTGGAAAACTTTTACTTATTTATTAATCGATAATTGATCGTTAACATTTCCAAAGATCAATGAAGGAAAATACTTGAAATTGACATCCCTTGTTCAGACACAATTAGCACCTGCTTGTTGACACCATAGACCGTAAGGTGAGGTAAAACTGTCAGGATCAAAACAATGTGGCTAAACCTTTAGCTTTTGTTAGCATGCTAAATCAGCAGGCTACAGACGTTTATATATTGGATCCTGTCCATCAATCTGATGAAGGAGTGGATCAGGTGAGAGAAACTTTAGGTTAGTGATCTCTCCAAAGAAAGTTAAACCATGAGTGGTGGTGATGATAGCAGCAGGGTTCAAAGTTGTGACATTAGTTTCTTTTTAAAGGTGTGTGAACCACAGAGCTCAGAGAAGAAGGAGAGCTGAATGAGGACAGCTTCATGTTCAATCCACCACAACAGGCAGAGAAGAAACCATCACCATGGAACGATCACTGACGAGGAATCACTGGGACTTTTTAAAAAAACTGTAAACAGAAATCATTTAAATCAATCAAATCATCTTTAATCAATGATTTTAACAACGTGTTTGTATCTGCAGTTAGTAACTGAGTAATTCATATCTGAGTCATGTCTCTAACTACGCATGACTGTCGACACATTATACATATTTTTTTAATTAGAAGATGTTTAGTGAGTCGGACACTGTTTGTACAGTTTTGGTTTATTATGAGGATGAATGTTGAATTCACATTTTGGGACAGTGACGTCTTTCAGTCTTTACTGGCAGCCAAACAGGGACAACAAGAATTCAGAAGCCACTGGCACTGAAGGATAAATATTGCCAACATGTCCCCAAAGTGACAGTATTAATAGTTTTTAAATTCTGTTTGTCAAAAGATTTAACACTCAGGATAGAAGATGGTAATTTGTGAGCTTCAGAGTCGCTGTTAGGCAGATTAACCCAGATAATTTCATGGAGAACTACTCCACTTCAAACTCCATCTAAAGTACATTGTGTGTTTCCACTCCATCACAAGTTTCCACTCCATCTCTTTCAGCCAGTGTTTTACATAGTCGTGACTGAAAGATTTACTCTGCTTTTAGCAGGCGGAGCTGTCAAACTTCAGCAGCCTTTCAAAACAGTGCAACAAAACCCTGCAGCTCTACAACTCTGACTGCCTGTGGGGACCCGGCGAATCAAGGGCACATATTTAGAGAAGCCGGAGCAGAACCAAGGTCAGCTTTAACTTTTAAACACTTCTATAGAGCAGTGAGGTGCATTTGTAAGTGCAAAATTAACCATGACTGCTGCTGTAATGTTTGCTGTTTCCTCAAGTGGCTGGAGAATTGCTCTGAAATTCAGATACCATGCAACCATTGTGTTTCTAAGCTTACATTAATTAGAGTGGCTCCTAACTCGGCACTATCATACAGTAATTAGGTTAGTTTAAGCTCCATGGCACTTACCAAGGATGCAACTCTTTTAAGCACCAGGAATGGTGCACACTCTGCTTTCTGTGAGAGGCTTTAAAGCCGTGTGGGTGATCTTATTCCCTGTGTTGAACACATGCACATGAAGAGAAAAGCAGCAGATTGCAGGATGTTTCGTCTCGGGTTAAAGCTCATATGTCCCCAGTCAAGTGCCATGGAAATCCTGTTGGGACTGAGCACATAGCTCCATTCACTGCAGCCTAATCAAGTGGTATCTGAGCCCCAATCCTCTTATGCTGCTTGACTGGACCACACTTCTCTAAGGCTCGCTTGTAGTTGCTGTCTGAAACTCCTGGGAGAGATGGGAGTTAAGAGAAAGAGTAGGAGAGAGGGTCTGCCTTTGTTTCACTCTCTGCCTCTCTCAAACTTAGCCTCTCCACATGAAAATGCATGCCTGCATTGGTAACACGCTGAGGAATTATGCATCTGCTCCTGGTTTTTTCATGACTTGATCACCACAAGCTTTGCAGAGCAAGAGCAGGGCAGAAATAAGTCCAAAAAATCCCATGGCTCTCTCTAATTCTGAAAGTCTCACCTCTCTGTCAGGCTCCAATTACATTTGTGAGAGGTACAAAGGTTAGCCCCGCTTTCTTCACGAGCTCTTCGCACAGAGAACACCGCAACCCTGAAAAGCACAAATGTAAAGGTTCCATGCTCCAGAAAAACCTCAGACCAAGCCTCTTCAGAGGAACAATAGAGCTCATTTCATGCCTTCTATAGCGTGAAATTTCAGGCCTTTCACTTTTGGAGAGGGAACAGAATGGCACCCTCAAAGGTTCTGGGTTCATGAAAGATGTTAAAAGAGACTGGATTCAGGTCCGGGTCCATGCTCGGATGAATTGAAGGAGGTAATTAGCATTCCCATGGTTGGGGAATGGATCAGCCCATGTTGCGTCCAGATGTCGAGGCCAGAGCTCGGGCTGTTAGCTCGCTGGTCCATGAGACTTGATCCATACATGAGAGACAATGTCTCCAACCCTAATTAGCTCCACCAGTCAAGTGTTCCTAATTGGATTTCGGGCTTGCTTTTTGGAACGCTGTGTATCCAACAGGGGGCAGGAACCATTAGGGTGCAGCAAACACAAAGGAGCCCATGGTAGACTCTCAGAAACGGACAAAGACGTTCAAAATGTGAAAATACTCAACGGACAAAACCCCAGGGCCACAGAGGCTGCTCGAACTGGTGTCTTTGTTTCCGTCTGTGAGTGGAGAGAAGATACTCATCAAATTTTCTGAATTGACACAGCAGAGAGGCTTGTTTGGCATGTATGCTGAGCTTCTCTTTGCCTGCAGAAACAAAAGGCGTTCCACTGAGCCACAATATGCTAAAAGGAAACAGCTTGCACAAAAGTGCCCAACAAAGCATTGTTTCCACGCTCTATTCATCTTTTGTTTAAATACAGCAAGGTCAACAACAGAGCTGTGTGTGTGCTGAATGGGCTGCAGGAGAAGGAGAATAATGCAGCGTGAATGTACAGTTGTAAAGAAGTGTTGTATATCTTGACCTTCTTTCTGTTGCTATGCGTGAATTATACCACTGGATTAACACTTCTTTCATATTCAGATTTGAATGGGCTGAAGAGCAGTCACAAACACTTCCCTGCTCAGCCTTTGTCTCGGCATCAGCTGCATTATGTGGATGTGTTAATGTATGCATGTGATGTATTAACAGGTATGATTGGGTCAAAGTTATACCATTCAAGGTCACATTTTCTCTCATGAAAGGTATACTTAATGAACAATAAAACAAAGTCTTTATCAGTCAAGTACACTTGGGATCGTCTTGCTAGAGTCTGGCTTGGTCTGGTGATTTGACAACAAATGGAGTAGTAACTAATAGGCGTTTTTTGACCAGGGTCTAAATTTTGTTCAGGGGTAGATAATCTCCCCCCTGAAAAGCTCCTGCTAGGGAGGTGGTACTTTTCAAAGGTCCCAGGACTTTTGGGGGGCAGGGCCTGCAATGCTGAACGTGTCTGATTGGTAGATTAACCGCAGTGTTTTTATTCCGCCCGCCGTCCACAATAACATCACACACATCTGTGATTCTCTTGATTTCTCTTTCTTTCATTCGTTTTTATTTGTTCTATCTTTTTTGTATGTGTGTGTACTTTTCAAAAGAAGAAGCTGTGATTCTCTTGATTTAGCAGCTTGTAACAGTAGTCTTCCCTCAGCCCACCGTGAATGCGTCTCTCCCGGTGTTACGGTTTTAAAAGTGACCCTGTAAACTGGAGACCTTCAGCTGAACGTGTCAGTGTTTGTGGAGTTTACACAGCTGTTGAAACACAGAGGGAGTTCCTGGGAATGTAAACTAGTTTAGTTTTTATTAAGATTTCAAAATATCCTCATCAGATATTTAATGATCGTCTAAAGACGTTTATGAGGGATGCATCCGGCTGAAAGTCTCCAGTTAACAGGGTCGCTGTTTAAACCAAAACACCGGCCGATCTCTGTCACGGCTTTTTGAGTTCAAAAGGATTTTAAAGCCGTGTTGAAACGTCTTTGCTACTCGCGCTTATCTCCTCTCACGTGTTGATTCAGTGAATCCATCTGTGATGAAATATAGCACCATCTAAAACAGACCAGCTGAGTCTCTTCATGCTAACAGGCTAACTGTTGTGTCTTTGTTTTACTGCCCTCTACTGGTCTGGTGGTGTAGTGCATTTACTTTTTTTTCTCCATACGTCACTGGCCTGATTTGCACAATCTACCCGGGACCACAGCCTGAGGTTGAAACGTAGACAACAACGGGGGCACAGGAACCTTTTAGTTCAGAGAAATTAGTTCTGGGGGCTACAAGACCCCGGAGTTCTTGGTCCAAATGCACCTAAGGAAGATGATTGGAGCCCAAACATGTGCATAAATGTGAAATAGTCTCTTCTTAGGCTCAGGGTTCAATTATATGACATGTGAAGTGTCTCAGGCCTGGATCCAGCATCTCCACATGGATGATCAAGCCTTGCTGTAATGACATCTCAGCTCCGGAATATCTCCCACTTCATATTCGGTCAGCGGATTAGACTGAATAAAACATTGACGTCGTCTCAGTGACACCACCCGTTGGTTTCTGAAGAGGCGTTCTGGAGTCACATGACGGCAGTTGCCACATTGGAAATGCTGACTCAGACTCCCCACAGGCAAAGAGGAGGAGCTCAGGCAGGCCTTAAGCCTCCTGTCAAACAGCGACATCACGCCACCCTGCCAGTCACATTAGTCACGCCCCTCATTATGCAAATGTTTGTGTGACTCTTGGCCTCAAATGATGAAGAGGTATGAGTTATAAAGAAGGCTCACCCCTCTGCTGTGTGTGGGCTTAGAGATGAGACACTGAGGTGAAGTGTGTTTGGGAACCAGGCTGATTATTTCTGCTTTAAATATGGACATTGTGACACGGGTGTATATGGAAGAAGCCTCAAGTGGACACTTGAGGAACTGCAGTTTTTTTACACATCCACATTGACTTTAATTTTCAACATCCAAGGTTTCAGATTTCCATCACAATGTTTCTGCTTTTAAAAAAATGTCTAAAGGCACACTTTTAAAGACTCTTCTATTTAGCTAACAGCTAATCTTATTCTCAACTCAACTCAACTTTATTTATAAAGCACTTTAAAACGACCACAGCCAGAACAGAGTGCTGTACATCAATAGACAAACAAGGCAGGCATAAAAACAATTAAAACACAGGATAATAAAACAATAAAAACAATAAAACAATAAACATAAACAAACCATCAAACACTAAAACAGAAGCAGAGTCTCATGCAGGGTTGAAAGCCAAGGAATAAAAATGGGTTTTTAGGAGCAGCAGATCAGCTGACCTGAGGCACCGAGCAGGAGGGTAGGGGTAAAGGAGCTCAGACCATTTAAAGATTTAAAAACAAATAACAGAATCTTAAAATGGACTCTAAAGTGCACAGGTAGCCAGTGGAGGGAGGCCAGGATCGGAGTACTGTGCTCCCTCTTACAAACTCCAGTTAAGAGGCCAGCGGCTTCATTTTCCACCAATTGGAGACGTGTGAGGGAGGACTGACTGACTCCAATATAGAGTGAATTACAGTAATCCAGCAGAGAAGTAATAAAAGCATGGATTACTGTCTCAAAGTGCTGCTGTGCAAGAAAAGGCTTCACCTTTGCCAGCTGCCTAAACTGAAAAAAGCTGGACTTCACTACAGAGCTAATTTGACGATCCAATTTAAAATCACTGTCCATCTTAAAACCCAATTTGAGACTGTTGGCCGCAAATAATCTGCCAAAGGGCCCAAGTCAACAGGAGGTTCACATGGGCCACTGGGACCAAAAACCTTTGAAATTTAAAAAGTTCAGAGCCATCCAGGCTTTGATGTCCTCAAGACATGCCAGAAGTGGTGTGAGGGAGGAAGCATTACTCTTTTTTAACGGCACATATATCTGACTGTCGTCAGCATAACAATGGAAGGAGATGCCATGCTTCCTCAGGATGAAGCCCAGGGGCAGTAAATACAAAGAGAAAAGCAGGGGGCCTAAAATAAACCCCTGTGGAACCCCATACAGCAGTGGGGTGGAGCTGGACTCTGAATTTCCAAGGATTACACTTATACTCCTGTCAGCCAGATATGATTTGAACCACTCAAGTGCAATACCACAAATACTTACTAGGTGGCGTAGCCGGGCTAGGGTATTGTGGTCCACAGTATCAAAGGCTGCTGTTAGGTCCAACAGAACAATAATTACATAGTCACCAGAGTCCTTTGCAAGGAGGATATCCTTAAAAACTCTTAAGATGACTCAGTGCTATGGAGAATTTTAAAGCCAGATTGAAAGACCTCCAGGACCCCGTGCTCATCCAGAAACAATTTTAACTGAGCATGAACAACTTTCTCCAGGATTTTTGAGATAAAAGGGAGCTTGGAGATAGGCCTAAAATTGGCCAGCACGCTGCGATCAAGGCCAGGTGTCCAAGTAGAGGCTGCACCACTGCATGTTTAAAACTTAGGGGAACAACACCAGTAGATAGTCTGCTGTTGATAATAGCCAGAACTGACTGCCCTATACTAGGGAAAACCTCTTTAAATAGGCTGGGGGTGACAGCATCACGGGGAGAACCTGATGGCTTAATATGGCCAACCAGATCCTCTAAGAACAATAGAGACACAGGCTCAAACTTGAGAAGAGCTGCAGAACAAGGAACAGGGTCAGAGGAATCAAATGCAGGAGCAGAGATGAGAGTCCTTGCAGTAGCAACCTTATCAATAAAGAACTGCAGGAAACTATTACACAATTCCGGAGATGCCTCCAAGCTGGCAGGCAGTGGGGCATTAAGAACAGCATCAATGCTTTTACATAACACACGCAGGTTATGTCGATTAGACTCAATGAGGTTTGACAGATATTCTCTTTTGGTCTCTTTAACAGTGTTTTGGTAGCAGCGCCAACAGTCCTTTAGAATTTGGAGAGAAACCTTGCATCTTCACTCAGCTGTACGGCACTCCCGTCTAGCTGAGCGAGTCTCCTCGTTAAACCAGGGCTCAGGTTTAGCCTTGGGCTTTACAGTTTTT
Organism: Notolabrus celidotus; assembly: GCF_009762535.1. NCBI lineage: Eukaryota > Metazoa > Chordata > Actinopteri > Labriformes > Labridae > Notolabrus > Notolabrus celidotus. Next base: position 2,107,712 of record NC_048279.1, on the reverse strand, counting down.
TTGGAGCCACAGAGTCCAGTATGGTTCCACAGGAGGAGTAAAACCAGGAGCTGAGCTCCTCTGTGCTAACAGACGCAGGGGGGGACACAGAACTGATCAAAAACCACAGAGAACTGACCGGCAGTAGAAGAGTTCAGAATCCGGCGTCTCTAAACAGGGGCACCAGATTTAACATCGGCACAGGAGAAAGACACTTCAAACAATACAGGCACATGATCAGAAAGCAGCCGTAGCAGACGGCCAGCCACACACACAGGCGCATTCTCTCCACTTCCTATTCGAGGCAGATGTGTGTCTAACATGAGTCTGGTCCTGCTGGAGGTTTCTGCCTGTTAAAGGAAGTTTGTCCTTGCCACTGTAACTTGCTAAATGCTGCAAAGTGCTCTGCTCATGGTGGATTAAGATGAGATCAGACTAAAGGCTGATTTATACTTCTGCGTCTCCCCTACGCAGCAGGGGCTGACGCGGACATGAGCCCCACATACTTGTGCGTGGGTGTGGGTGTGTCCGTGTCGCGCAGCAATTCTCCGCCGAAACTTGAGGGCAGTGTGGTCTCTCTGATAGCCGGTCGCCTGCTTCCGGCCCCGCTATACGATCTCTGTTTCGTTTTCCACAGAGATTCAGAGCATGTTATGTTAATCTACAGCTGATACATGTTGCTGTTTATCATACAGACATGATTACATGAAGAATAGAGAGGAGGAGATGAAATACACGGCCGATGTGTGGCCGATGTCCGGGATCCTGGAAGTGTTGTAAATGCGGGAAAGACAAAGCTGCTGTGCAGACCAATCACAGGGCTTATGGTCCGCGTCGGCTCTACGGGGAGTTACATTTTGGAGGAGGTGCACGTCAGCTACGTGCGTAGGCCTCGGCGTAGGTACGGGAGCAACGGGGACCCCCGGCGTAGGGTACGCCGTTGATTCAACGCAGAAGTATAAATCAGCCTTAAGTCCTGTCTGTAAGATTGGGCTGGATCTGATCCTGTCTTGATGTTGGGTCTTTGTTAATAATAGAACATAGAGTACAGTCTAGACCTGCTCTGTTTGGAAAGAGTCTGGGGAGAACATTTTGGGGGCTATACAAATAAAGATTGATTGATTGATTGATTGATTGATGAATGATTGATTGATTGATTGATTAATTGATTGATTGATTGATTGATTGATTGATTGATTGACTGATTGATTGATTGATTGATTAATTGATTGATTGATTGATTGATTGATTAATTGATTGATTGATTGATTGATTGATTGATTGATTGATTGACTGATTGATTGATTGATTAATTGATTGATTGATTGATTGATTGATTGATTGATTGATTGATTGATTGATTGATTGACTGATTGACTGATTGATTGATTGGAGCTCCAGTGTACATATTTTAGTCATTTTAAAATGTCATCAATCCTCTGAGGTCCTCCTGAGGTATCTGTCCTTTGATATTTTGCCTGTAAAGTTTTTTTCTTTATATAGTTCTCCTTGTCTGCACTAAAGGCCTTAGGATAAACATTTCTATATTCAGTAGAAAACAGCGAGGCAAACTGGGAAATGTTTGCTTATGAAGGCGTCCTGCCTGGAGAGCATGAACCTAAAGTCCTTCTCTGGTTGAACGAGCTGCTTGTTCTCACAAATGAATAAGATAAGATAAGATAGTCCTTCATTCGTCCCACAACTAGGAATTTAAAGTGTTAAAGCAGCAAAGTAGACACCGGCACGTCGTCCTCGCCTCCTTCTCTTCAGCTCCCGGGAAAGATTGGGCCTCGCACCGGTTAGCATTGACATGCTATGGGATGCTAACAGCTGGTTCCGGGTGTAAACAATGTGAGCGTGGTTAAACGTGGGATCCCCGGACACACTCGTGAACAGAATAGCCAGTTTGGTGTCCATGGTCAGTAGTTAGTTACAAATGAAAGTACAGGCAGACAAATAATAAGAAAATAAGGAGAAAGAAGAATAAATAATAAAAAGATAACTGCTGAGCAGCGCCTTGCTCCTTGACCGGAAACCAGATAAGAGATGATAACATATCAGATGGTTAAAATCTTGAAACTATGCAGCCATTTACACTATCAGATTTTAAAAGCAGCTTATCAGTGAAGATTGAGTGTGAGTTTGGACAAACAATCAACACATGACACTTCTAATTCAGTTATTTAAGGAATATGCACCAAGGAGGTTTTTCTTTAGGGTCAGCAATGGAAAGTGTTCTCTTCAAATGAAACCTCTAACTAAGACACTGGCACCTTCCTTTATATACTTTTTAGATATATTATTAAAGTTAACATTTTGCTGTGATAGTTCAGATTGGACTTTCATTTGTAGCATTTTAACACAACCTAAGTGTGAACGGATGAGGAGGTCAGCGGACGACTTAATCTGCTCTCACGGCTGTTGGACCTCCACCACCCTCCCAGTGTTCAGGTTGATTCCCATGACTGGTACATTCAAGCCAAGCCAATTACTCCCACAGCCTCTGTGAGGAGCATTTATATGGTAATTAAGATCAGGCATGTCCAATTACTTTCACTCACTGACTCGTTGCTCTGAGCATGCACTCACACAAAGGCCCCTCGACTCTCAAAGAGTGAGTGACAGCGAGTCAGGAGGGCTGAGCTGGTCTCAAGGTATGAGGCCTGGAGGCAGGCCAGGCTCAAGTTTAATGCCAGCACTTCGGACTGAGCCCTCTGTCAGATACATGATGAACTCTGCAGGACAGTGAAGCTTTTGGATTACCAAATTCCTGCAGGAGTGAGTGAAAATCTGGGGTTTATTTAAAGTCTGCCTGGCCATCAGTTAATTGGCCTCAAAACGGCGCTTCAGAAACAGATGGGTGACGTCACGGATACTACGTCCATTATTTATACAGTCTATGCTTTTACCTTCTGTGTGCACACAGCAGCTGGGCTGGCAGAAGAAAAGCTTGCGTTCACACATGCAGAACACCTCAAAAGTTGTAGGCATGTTTTCAAGAGTGTGATGCGTGTGTGAACACAGCTTTGACCTTTTTTGTTCTCTGCTTCCTTTAGGAAAAAGGAAACAATGGAACCCTGCAGCTAAGTGTACTCTGTTTCTTAACGAGAATCAGAATTACTGACCTCCGATGCTGTCCTCTCTCAACTCTGAAATTAAAACTTATATCTGCAGTAACTTTGTCTAAGCTGAAACAAACAACATTACTGTGAAGATTTACTTCCATTAGACCTCAGGCTCTTTAAATGTCTGCACTGTCTGACCTTCCTGTCTAATATTTGTTGCCTTAGGGCGGATGTGAATTATTTTTGTTGTCCTTGGAAGTACGCTCTCTGAGTTACGGCTCATTTAGGAACACAGAAACAAAAAGAAGACTAATACAGCTCATTATGTTGAGGAGGGGAAAACAGAATGCTAATAAAAACCCTGACCTTTGACCTCTGATGGACCTCACATAAACAGCCAGTACATATATCTGTGCTGCTGTGGCCCCCATGACTCAAAAGGCGGATGCAGTTAAATGGAATTTAAAGTAGTCGTGAGGATTGTAGTGATTTACATTATGAGTGAACTGAATCACAAAGAGCTCACTCACACTTTAATGATGACACTTTAGTCTTTCTGAACCCAGTATGACCCTCATGAGCATGTGTGTGTGTGTGTGTGTGTGTGTGTGTGTGTGTGTGCATAAACAACACTTCTGCAACATAGCTGGGGCGACACAGCTAGGCGTGTGCTGCTCCAGGTAAAGAGACAAGAAACCACATCCAAAAAGTCTTGTTTGAGTCCCATATGTATCTAAAACACCATGCAGTGCTTCATACCATCATGGGACAGGATTTTACATCTCCGAGAAGTTATCCTAAATGCTATATGGACACTTTTAGAGGTGAGCTATAGAGAGATACCCTCCATCCATCTTGTAAACTGCTTACTCTCAGCGGGTTGTAAGAGGGCTGGAGCTGCTCGAGGCTGAAATAGGAGAGAGTTGGAGTTAACTCTGGACAGGGGGCTTGTGAAAATCATGAATTTATGCCGTTCATGTGACAACGTAGCAGTCTGTCAAACTTCAGGCCGTGCATGGTGTGCTGCTCAAAGTCAACACATGGCAGGTAAGTCCTCTCTGACGGGGCAGGAGTGAAGCTTTGGCTGCAGCTTCACTGAATTCTGCACCTTCTAGTTCATCTGTGAGGCTGAGAGGAGATGTTGTTGTTTTCATATGTATTTCAGAAATTAACCTCTTGGGTGCTGTTGGTTTGGGCCATAGATATATATATATATATATATGCAGACATATATACGTAGGCGTAGACGTACCTTTCTGGAGTCCCTGAGCTCCCTTGTCTCGTAGGTTCCTCTGAGCTGCCGTAGACGTCCTCCTGCTGTGGACGTTCCAGACTCCAGCTGATACAGACGTGCTGGACTCCAGCAGTAACAGCTACTACTACTCGTCTCATCACTATCACCGCTCCCTCTCTCTCTTATTCTCCTCTATCCCTCTTTCCAGACCCAGCTCGGTCTCAGCAGATGGCTGTCTAACATGAGTCTGGTCCTGCTCGAGGTTTCTGCCTGTTAAAGGAAGTTGGTCCTCTCCGCTGTAACTAGCTAAATACTGTGAGGTGCAATGCTCATGGTGGATTAAGGTGGGGTCAGACTGAGTCTTATCCTGTCTTGGTGTTGGGTCTCTGTTCATAATTTGACATAGAGTGGTCTAGACCTGCTCTGTTTGTAAAGAGTCTTGCAATAAAGTTTGTTGTGATTTGGCGCTACACAAATAAAGATTGATTGATTGACTTTGTTAACCTGCTGCGGCGACACGTCAGCGAGTCCACCATATTGAAAGTGTATATATATATATAGATAATACAGGAGACCACTTCATGAAGCAGACTGAGAGAATACCAAGAGTGTGCAAAGCTGCCATGAAGGAAAAAGGGGGCTACTTTACAGAACCTAAAATCTAAAACAGATTCTGCTTTGTTTAACACTTTGTTGTTCATTCAATAATTCCATATATGTTCTTTCATAGTTTGGATGTCTTCAGTATTAATCTACAGTGTTTACAATCATTACAATAAATACAAACCCTTGAAAGAGAAGGTGTTTCCAAACTTCTGACTGGTAGTGTGTATGTGGAATGCTATGCTAATGGTGATAATTCAAGTTTACAACAGTAAGGTCGTATAACAGTCAGGAGTCATGTGTCTATGTACATGTGTGTGCTCATGCTTTCAGATTGCCACATGCAATAGGGCGGCAACATTGACGTACAACCCAGACAGTCAATGCGGTGGTATATATGTCTATAATTTGGGCCTCATGTTGTCATTGCTGTCTGTACTTTGACTCGCAGACATTTTCTGTGTGACTGTGTGTCTTGCTCTCTGCTCCTCCTGTTCCCTCTCTCTCTCTTGGCAGCGGTCGTATCTCATAACGGCTAAAATGACAAAATTAAAGAAACCGCTTTAATCCGACTTGAAGAATCTTCTCTGAGATGTAGTACCTGGTTCTGGTTAACGACGCTCCCTCTCTTCATCTACTCACTTGCTCTTCCTCTCCACTCTTTGAAGAGTTTTAGCTGTGTGCTTTCACCATGATGGGTCAGTGTGCTTTAACTAAACTATGAATATATTTTAAATTAAAAGTTTGTACATGCTGTGAAATTACAAGCTCAAGGGCACTTTGCAAAATCTGCCGTCACAGTATGTAAAGACACAATCAATTTCACCAATGTGAGTAACACAGCAGCCCCAGGTACGAGGGGTTAATTAAATCTGTGAACATTTTTTTGTTTTAAATCAAACTGTGAGCAGACGAGGAAGAGAGAAACTTTGATTAACCTCCTTATAACTTTCCTACAATAGAGAGGGTTTACTCAGGGTTATGAGACGCAGCGATGGAGCGTCTTCAGAAGGAATATTCAAGTTCTGTGAGCTCGACTATCAAACTCTAACAGTTTGACTAACTGTTACCCAGAACGTTTCAAGGACCTGACCACGTCACTCATTTGTCCTTAAATGTAACAGCTGTAGAGGTAGGTTATCAATTAACTAAATGTATTACCTGACTTTCTAAGTATCAGGCTGTAATAAATACCTGACTCAGATCTGAAGTATTTCCCCAAAACACAACCTGATCACACACGTCATATCAGATCACTCCACAGAAAGTAGTCTGTCTCATTCCCCCTCTGCCTGTTGACACTGTGGTAGAAAAAATGAGTGTGGTCTCAGCCTGGTCTTGAGAGTCGGGGAATAATGACAGTTATTACCCGGCTTTCTTACTGATCTTCCGGTTGTGTAAGATGCTTGATTCTGATTGGTCCAAACCCCTTGACAGTGGTTGTTAACTTTCACTAACATGAGCAACACCAGAGTCAAACTGATCACACCTCATGTCAAATCAATCCACAGAAAAGAGTTCAGACACATTTAGCTTCTGCTTGTTGACACCATAGACTGTAAGGTGAGGTAAAACTGTTAGCTTCTGTTAGCATCAAAACAATGTGGCTAAAACGTTAGCTTTGATTAGCATGCTAAATCAGCAGGCGTTTTCATTGAATCCTGTCCATCAGTATGATGAAGGAGCGGAGCAGGTGAGAGAAACTTTAGGTTAGTGATCTCTCCAAAGAAAGTTAAACCATGAGCGGTGGTGATGATAGCAGCAGGGTTCAAAGTTGTGACATTAGTTTCTTTTTAAAGGTGTGTGAACCACAGAGCTCAGAGAAGAAGGAGAGCTGAATGAGGACAGTTTCATGTTCAATCCACCACAACAGGCAGAGAAGAATCCATCACCATGGAACGATCACTGAGGAGGAATCACTGGGAATATTTTTAAAAACATAAATCATTTAAATCAATAAAATCATCTTTAATCAATGTTTTTTTAACAACGTGTTTGTGTCTTAAGTTAGCAGCCGGGTAATAAGTGGAATCCCTGTTGGGAATCTTTTCCCCATAAAAACCTGCTAACCATACATTATCCCTTACTTAGCGGGCACAGATGTGAGAGCAGCCTGAGGAGCTACTGGACCCCGACCATCTCTGAGAGGGAAAAGTGGAGCAACATCCTGTCCTGGGATCCAGAGCTGGAGAGAGCATCTCTAAGCTGCTGATCTCTGAGAGCTGGATGAGGACAGAAATGTCAACATCAATATTCCCGTTCACCTCGTCTAATGTTACCTTCAATGGAAATGTTCCCTTTAATGTAGATTATAAGAAATAAGAGGAGCATGTTTTATTTTGACGTGAGTTGAAATGTTCAGTTTGTTCATTTATTTCACAAGGAGGCTGAGAGTAATCTGTTGTCATGAAAGCGTTGCAGACCGTGGATTTATATTTGATTTAAAAATAGTTACTAAAGAAAAGAAAAACATCCAGATATCAGTATTTTGTTATTTTGTGTTAACTTGTTAAGGAGGGTAAAGTGAGTTTTTTTTTTTTTTTTTAAATGAGAATTGAGACAGGATGGAGAGACTGGAGGAGAGGGGATGAGTGAAAAACAAGATGCATTTCCAAGAAAAGAAAGAAGCATTTCCTCCTTTGTGTATTTGACTTCTTCTAAGTCTTGACACGAGCACACAGAGTCCCCCCTCCACAGAGTCTCCCTCCCCTGCTCACCTGGGCTGCTGTTCCAGCACTCGGCAGATGGTTGGGTCACTTCAGCCTGAGGCGCTGCCCCCCCACAAACCCCCCCCCCCCCCCCCCCCCCCCCCCCCATTACACATGCCGAACTGGAACTCCTGGAAGAGTGAAGAAGAGCAGAGCTGTCATGATGAAGCTGATTGGCTGCAGCACATGAGCTGCAGAGGGACTGAGAGATCAGCGGGGCATGAAAGATTTGGGAGCCACCAAATCTTTCAGCTGCCTCTCAGAACCTTGTGGCTGACATCGTGCACAGCTGGGATGAAAGGGGCAGAAGTAGGAGCAGAGACACTCAGGGGTTTCTTCCGCCTCCAGTGAGAGCCTCAGATTATAACAAGTCTAAAAAACCCTGTGATCACCCTGACACCAGCTAACAAGGGACCAGTAATGCTTTAACAGAGTCATGTGACTCATTGTCACAATATAAAACATGGCTGCCACAACTGGGACATGATGCAGTCTTGGTGCACTGATGTTGAAGAACATGCAAAAATACTTTGACTTACCTACATGTTTGAATCTGTCTTTTGGAGAAGGTTGACTGACATCACTGACTCTCCATCATACTGAATCAGTGTTTCTCAGCAGAGGAGCCCCTCACTGGTGACTCAGAGCGCTGCTGTCAGCTCAGACATGATCCACAGTGTGTTAGCACTTCTTAAAGCTGGGGTTGGTAATCAGATTTAGAACCACTTTTTGTTATACTGGTTAAAATGATCTTTATGTCCTGATGGCAATCAATACATAATGTGTTCTTAAAGGTGACATATCATGCAAAATTGACTTTTTAATGGTTCTCTACCTGAAATATGTGTCCCTGGCATGTCTACAAACCCCCTGAGAATGAAAAAAATCCATTCTGCCCCTGTTCTGATTTCTCCACCTTTCTGTAAATGTGTGTGAAACGAGCCGTTTCAGACTTCAGTGTTTTTGTTACGTAACAACAATATCCGGTCTGTCACGGAGTCAGAGCTCAGAGCTTGTTCAGCCCATAGACTGTATAAAATAATACTGAATCCCCCCTCCGTTTTTCATTACCTGCACAAATGTGTGCTAACAAGGAGCTTAGGAGGGAGGCATGCTAGTTGTAGGCTGTCTTAATAAACACAAAGGTCGGTTTTACTCCCCACGTCTGCAGATTTGAAGATCTAGTGGAGGATTTTTATTTGTCATGGAAAAGTGCTAGCGCTAATTAGCATAGCCACATAGCTACATGTTCATAGCTGTAGCTGTAGCTGTGTACCAAGACACACGTCTACATACTGACAAATAAAACAACAAGAAACACTAAATCTGTTACCAATCCTTCAGAAAGGTCCTGCTGCCTTTCTGGCAGAGGTCGGTTTTACTCCCCACGTCTGCAGATTTGAAGATCTAGTGGATGATTTTTATTTTTCATGGATAAGTGCTAGCGCTAGTTAGCATAGCCACATAGCTACATGTTCGTAGCTGTGTACCAAGACACACGTCTACATACTGATAAATAAAACAACAAGAAACACTAAATCTGTGACCAATCCTTCAGAAAGGTCCTGCTGCAGGCGCCTCTCCGTCAGGATCAGATTCTGGATCAGATTCAGAGGGTTGAAGTAACGCGATCTCTGAGCAGCCGTGTATATTCAGCCAACATGTAAACATTAGATCATCGTGCTGGAGAGCCGAGACCACATCCACTTCCTGAGGGGGCGTGGTCAGAGAGAGAACAGAGTGTTCTGAGGAGGACTGATGAAGAGGGATTTTCAGGCAGACCAAAATCTGATTTCAAAGTGTTTTTTTGAGCATAAACTTTAAAGACATGTTTTGGGGACCTCTTAGACCAATATATATTGATGAAAAAAGCGTGATATGTCACCTTTAAAAAAGAGGTAAAAAAAGCTGCTATCTACAGCCGGAGTAAACCTGGGAAAACAACAACCAATCAGCCTCTTTTGGGTGCCAAAATTTTAAACCATTCAAATCCCGTCCTTACTGCCCCTCTCGCTCGACCTCGGGCCTGTCCCCTCTGACCCGATGAGGTGCTTTGCTCAGGACTGTAGTCCGGATCAGAGTCTAAAAAGCTCTCACCACGGGGGATCTGACAAGCAGAAGAATGAATGACATTTAGTAAGTCCAACAGAAAATGTAGATGTATTGTAGCGTCCGTCCGGACGCTGTAGTGATGACGAGCCGATTCGTGAACACGTTGATCTTTAATAACCGGTCACTGTCGGCCGTGATCACGCCAACCAACAAAACAACAATCAATGTTTGAATGAATGAAGAACTTCTCCTCTTGTCTCTCCTCTCTCCCGCTCACACACTCTACACCTCTCCTGATGCCTTCACTGACTGTCAACACTGTAGGAATTAAGAGCATCTACACTGAACACGTTTAACAAACAGTAGAACTGTTACAGTATTATATATGTGTTATAACTTTTCTCCTGATATCGTGTCGCCAGTACAACTGGATAATGCTAGCATGACAGTTGTGAGTGCTAACAGCAGCCATGTTTGTTTGTGTTTTTAACTTTCACTATGAGAATGTTTTGGTGAGGACCGTTTTTGAATCAGTCACCATCATATGGTCGCAAGTCAGCGGCGCTCGTGCATGTGAGCGGGGGGGGGGGCGCGTCGTTTTGGAGGAGCTCTGAGGGAGGAGGGGAGGGGTTAGACGGAGACATGAGGAAATGCTACATTCAAATTCATGCTAGTTTTCCGAGACTGCCAACCCCAGCTTTAAAGAAGCAGATTAAAAACAGATCAATCCACAGAACTAATGACTCAATCAGGAAGAACCTTTTCCTGAACTAACCCAAGTGTTGTCATCCCAGTGGGTTTTTCTATTGCTGTGGTTGCATGTATGAGGGCCAAACAATCTCTAAATCCATCAGCTTTAGCTTGTTTGCATATGATGTCACTTCTGTTGCGTAGTAGTGGTGCGAAAATGCAGATGGGGGTCAGGAAGTAATTTGCAGCAGTCGGCGCAGAAGCATACACACTAGAAACATGGCTACAGTTTGCGTTATTTACGTTTGCTCTAACCGATCAAACAGAGAGAAGTTGTTGAAGTTTTTATCGTGTCCCACAAGGGGGAAAAAGGACGGAAACAGTGGATAGCGAACCTTCGTTTTGTGTTTGGAGGAGCAGAGTCAGATGTGTGTAATGACCACTTTGTCCAGGGTAAGTTAAAGTAATATATGTATGCTGTATATATGTCTATGTGTAAGTAGCTAACTTCTTCCATACATTGTAATGTTACGTTTTTCCCATCTTTGTTCTGCTGGAGTTTTTAACCATTGCTTAAAGCTAGGGTTGGTAGTCACTGAAAACTAGTATGACTTTGAATGTAGCATATCCTCAGGACTCTGTCTAATGATGAGATCTACCAGACATGACTTCCTTTCCCCTGCACTGCCTTGATTACAGAGACAACCATGTGTTCATATCAAGAGAGAAGAGACATTTTCATCATATTTCTGAAAAATAAATGTCTTTGTTTCCTGGTTCATGACATCCCCCAGCAGAGGACCCCGTTCATCTGTTTGTGGAGAGTCTGAGTTTCACTGTACAGTATACAGTGTTCCGCAGAGGCTTCACTCTGTCTTCCTTCAGTGGTATGAACCTGAAACAGAAACTGCTGTTCTTGTGATGTTCTTGTAATTAACAGGTCATAAGTTTACTGAAATAAGAACATCATGATGCAGATTACATGGGACATGTGTAGTAGGCGACTCCTGAAAAATTCAATTTATAAATTGCATAATCCAGAAAACGCCTGGAGTTAATGTGTGAAGGAGGTTAAAGAGACATGTAAGCATGTCTTTCTCTCCTTTCAGTCTAACCTCCACAAACCTACGGGACTATCTCGCCCTTCAATGGTTGGCAGTCATGGAAAACTAACAAGAATTTGTACGTAGCATGTCCTCCAAAACAACGCCCCCGCTCACATGCACGAGCGCCGCTGATTCACGACCATATGATGGTGACTGATCATCAATTGAACAGCAGCACCTTAAAGAACAAAGCAGCAAGCAAACCCTTCCAGCTTTTTAAGGATCCTCATCAGAAAATAATGTTCATATATGAGGACTTCTTACTAAATAAGTTCACACAACATGTACTTTCCAGCTCTGTGCTCTCTCATCTGTCAACACCCAACTGTTGCATTTTTGGAACGCAGCACGGAGCAGGACCTCCAGACAGCTGGAGTCTATCCACTACCCCAACCAACTCCTAGAGCAAGACCCTTACACGTGACTTCCACCAGATCTGTGTCCAGTCTGTCTCTGATCCACTGCAGTCCATCTCCATGCTCCCTCGTCTGTCAACCCAACGGTTGTGTTTACAGAACGCAGCATGGATTAGGACCACCGGACAGCTGGAGTCATGTGACTGAGGTTTTCCCACAGTAATCACTGAATCCAGGATTCTCCTCCTCCTCTCCTCATCCATGTTGTCTTTCTGGTCCTCTGAAAACCTCTGACCTGTTGACTCCAGGCCTGGCTCCACTCATCATGACTTTGGTTTGTTGTTGTAGTTAAGTGAAATACGATCTGGTGATAACACAGAGTGTTTTATTCTGAAAATTAACCGGATGTTTTCATTTTGTTTTGGTGAAACCTGACTTCCTGTCCCGCTCCATCTGCTCTGTTCAGATTGATGCGTCGTGCTCCGGCATCCGGCAAAAATAGAAGTCTTGTGTATCTGATCCGGAGGACTCCGACCAGCTGGATCAGAGACGCAGCCAGAAAGCAACAGAGTGGATCCAGTGGAAGTTAACACATTGACTAGATTAGAAACCTATCAGATCCGGTGCTGTGGTGCATCAGAGACGGACCGGACACAGATCTGGTGGAATTTGGCTGTTAGTTCCTCTAGTTTCTGTCACCGGACTTCAACAAGACTGAATCTAAAAGTCAGTGAGATTGACAGCACAAGAGGGATCACACAGCATCATATTATGATGTGTTAGACCAGATCCTAGTAAGACTCTGCTGGATTGTTGTAGTTAAGTGAAATACGATCTGGTGATAACACAGAGTGTTTTATTCTGAAAATTAACCGGTCGTTTTCATTTTGTTTTGGTGAAACCTGACTTCCTGTCCCGCTCCATCTGCTCTGTTGAGATTGATGCGTCGTGCTCCGGCATCCGGCAGTCTTGTGTATCTATGAGATCCGGGGCCATGACGGATTGGAGACAGACCGGACACGGATCTGGAGGAATACAGCTGTCAGTTGAGTGTGGATCCAGTATTTTCAGCAATTGTCTGTTGAGTCACCACGTAGACAGCTTAAATGCGTTTCAGAAGTATCGTCCTGGAGATATGCTGCAGTGTGAAGCAGATCAAATCAGGCTTTACGTCTAAACAGTCCTCAGGTTCTACGCAGAGTTGACAAACTAATAACATCACCATCTATGTTACTTAAACATAAGAATATCTCCCTATGTCTTATACATAAAGTTAATCAATTCTGTGTAGGATGAGTGAAAGTTAAAATGCCTTTATTCCAAATGGTGTCATGCTGCAATCAACTGGGCTCTCCTTGCTGTATATACAGTATAAACCAAGTCACGATGGAGCCGATCCTGTTGTTTTCAGGACCACACATGATCAGTCTCTCTCTGGAGCCCAGTCCATGTTTCTTCTGTTCATTATTGGAAACAAACTTCATAACTGTCAGTGTTTCTATTCATCAAACAGTAATCCCTTCATTATACCTTCAGCAGTATTTCACAAACACACACTGACCACGCAAACCCAATAACCATCAATAACATCTTATGCACAGTCTTTTCATTATACATTTAGTAATACTTCAAAGATGCATATTGACTAGAAAATCCTCATTTACATCAATTACCTCACCTATGAAACTCAATCTTTCCATTATTTCAGAGGTGATATATTTCAGACGAATGATAACATCATGTCGATCCAGTGTGGAGTATGTTACAGCTCCGGGCTGCAGCCTCTGGTAACCCAAATCAATTAAACTAAACCTATGATATTTATAGTCACATTTACATTCTATGATACATGTTTAAAATATTAGAACTGAACTTTAATCCATTTTTTAAATATTATCAGTCAAGTTTTTGATACCGTTCTATCGCTAGGATAAAGAAGGCGGGGCTAACTTGGATGTTTACACTGAAATAAATATCTAACCAATCAGATTCCATTTATGCTTCTAGAGGCTTTAAAAATGTATAACCCGGGCTGCCAAAATAATATTAAACATATAACATATACAAAAAAATAATGCAAGTTCTGCCTTCATATTTCACTAATAATAACTTCCAAAGCAGCTTTAAAATGATGATAAAAAACAAATGTAACATCTTTGTTGCCCTCTCAGGTTTTATTGTTTGACTCATTCAGGAGAAGAACACCATGCAAGATCAATGATTGACAAAAAAATCTATCCATCAATCAATCAATCTTTATTTGTATATCGCCAAATCACAACAAACATTATCTCAACCACCACTCTATGTTAAATTATGAACAGAGACCCAACACCAAGACAGGATAAGACTCAGTCTGACCCCATCTTAATCCATCATGAGCATTGCACATCCCAGTATTTAACTAGTTACAGCAGAGAGGACAAACTTCCTTTAACAGGCAGAAACCTCGAGCAGAACCAGACTCATGTTATACACACATCTGCCTCGACCGAGTTGGGTCTGGAAAGAGGAATAGAGGAGAATAAGAGAGAGAGGGAGCGGTGATAGTGATGAGACGAGTAGTAGTAGCTGCTGCCGCTGGAGTCCAGCACGTCCGTATCAGCTGGAGTCTGGAACGTCCACAGCAGGAGGAGGTCTACGGCAGCTCAGAGGAACCTACGAGACAAGGGAGCTCAGGGACTCCAGAAAGGTCTATGGTTAGTAACTTTAATGGGACAGGGAGAGTTAAAGTAAGTGATGAGGGGGTTGAGGGGAAGGGGGTGAGATAGGATCCCAGTGCGCCAGTTCCCCCGGCAGTCTAAGCCTATAGCAGCATAACTAAGAGCTGGTCCAAGCCTGATCCAGCTCCAGCTATAAGCTTTATCAAAAAGGAAAGCTTGAAGCCTAATCTTAAAAGTAGAGAGGGTGTCTGCCTCCCGGACCCTGACTGGTAGATGATTCCAAAGGAGAGGGGCCTGATAACTGAAGGTTGTATCTCCCATACAAATTTTAGAGACGTTGGTGCATCCTTTCCAGTTTATAATAATAATAATAATAATAATAATAATAATAATAATAATAATAATAATAATAATAAATCTACCTCACATCCTTCAGAACCATATGGATATGTCATCAACAAAGATCCTTTTCCACACGTAGCTGTCTTGAAAACTGCATTGCAAGGAAATTAAAATGTAATGTTTGCACTTTGTAAAATCGTCTGATGAAGAGGTCATCAGCAGCTGTGTGTAAAGAGCAGAGAGACAAGATGTGTGTCATGAGGGAGGGACTTAAGGGAAGTATTCTTTTCAACCTCACGTTGTATTCTGCTTTGTTTAAATTCCTCCTCCCTGTCTGAAAAAAAGTTTACTTTGTTATTCCAACCATGCTTTGTTTCTCAAAATGTAAACATATTTTTTTAAAGGTGCTATATGAATAAAGTCATTATTATTATTATTATTATTATTATTATTATTATTATTATTATTATTATTACTACTATTATTATTATTATTATTATTATTATTATTATTATTATTATTATTATTATTACTGTTATTACTGTTTTTATTGCTGTTATTGCTGTTATTGTTATTACTGTTATTGTTATTACTGTTATTATTATTATTATTATTATTATTATTATTATTATTATAATTATTATTATTATTGTTATTGCTATTATTACTATTACTGTTATTACTGTTATTATTACTGTTATTACTGTTATTATTATTATTATGATTATTATTATTATTATTATTATTTTAAATGCTTGACCTCTTATAAAACAGTGAGTTTCAGTTTCCAGGAGTTGATTTCAGGAGTTCAATTTCCAGCTGCTGTTCTTTCTGCTCACAATAAATCTGAATAAAGATGTTGGGTGTAAAGTAGATGATGTTTAAATCAATATATCAAATAATGGATGTTAGATTTTATGAGCATGTTTATTCTGAGCATGTACGCCTCAGTATGTAGAAAACTACTTTTTATTAAAGGAAGGCATCTCTGAGGAGCCTGACTTTTCTAACAAACAACATTATTTGGCATGAAGACACCCTGCCATGAGCCTGTAAATAAAGACTATGAACACCAAAGCTCTGAAGAGTTCAAACGGTTAAAGCGCCAGTTGTTGCCGTGATGTAATCCACAGTGGGGCTAAGGCTGAAATCTGCTCAAGTTGGAAACAAACACGAGCTGGAGACGTGGGTGTTGGGATCAAAAGAGCGTCAAGCGTGATCCCGGCCGCTCCGCGCTCCACATCAGCTGCTCTTTTGTTTGTCTTGAGCTATGCTGACATGATTGGTGTTGGATCGGATCTCGCTGAGATAAAGGGAAATGAATTATGTGGGTGGGGGTCGCGTTGGGGGCGGTCATGGATCACAACAATGAGTTAAGACAAGAAGAGACATGTTTCATAGCAGCTCCAGCCTTGTTATTGCCGGCAGGGCTCTCAGAATCCAGCGTTGATCTACTGAAGGTGACACCTGATGGTCGTGATGCAGGCGTGTGCTTCCTCCATCATGCTAATCAGCTGTAGTTCTCCCAGAAGGCTGCGCTGTCACCGCGGGGGGGCTGCCGTTTAAACAGGCTCACAGGAAGTGATGTCAGAGGCACAGGCGCTCGGCGGGAGGAGCTGGAATTGATAGGCGACCCCTGCCTGCCTTCAGAAACGACTCTGATTACGCTTGGTGAAAACACAGCTAGAGATCATTACATGCAGTCGCTTTTTTAAAGCTGCTGTTGTTTTCACTCCATCTTTTTTCCGTTTATCAGTCATTACATCCCTCTCTCGCTGTGTCAACACACCCATCTGATTCCACCCAGCTGATCCTTGTTTTGGTATATAATAATTTATTTCTCTTTGAAAGTTCAGAAGCGGGTGAGAAAAGTACAACAGCGCTGCTTGTTCACAGGGTGCAAATCAAATACTAATTTGCTGTGTGAATTCAGCCTCAGTGGGACGTGTTGTGCTCCTAAAAAACTGAACTAATGCTCAGACTTCTGTTGATGACAGCAGGAGAGGCAGCAGCACCAAACCCACGTAACAGCTCTCGTTTACGAGCTGTTATATCTTCCCGTTCGCCTGAAACTCTGACAATTTAAAGACTTCCTCGAACAGCGAGCCGCGGCAGTAAATATGGTTGATGCTGGGGTGAAGTCAGAGGTTTTTCGCCATAATAAGATTTGTTCCTGTGGATTTGTGGCTCTTACAATTCCTCCTCACAGGTTCGTCTCTCGTCCCTTTGATCACCTAACATGAGATTATGTTATGGCTGTGGATTAGCTTTGGGGAGCGGCCTGGCATCCTAGGTGTATCTTTCTGCACTCTAAGAGGCTTATGGGAGAAATATGTGCTGGTTAATAGCCTTATATATTTTTTATTTTTTCTAGAAGGGGGAATCAGATTTTTCTTCCCCCTCTCGCCCTAAAAAGTTTGTCATGTAGACGCTGATTTGTCATAGACACTGCAAATCCAGTTTTACTGTGTAATACGTCTGAACATGGCGCTAAAGCTTTGGCTTTAAGTCTGACTACACCGCAGGAGAGGGGCTTTGCAACAACACAGGCCTGTCAAACGGGCTGTCTCTGTGCTCGCATGCAAGCAGAGCAGGCTCACTATCTACAGGAGCTACAGTGCAGAGTTATCTCCCTGAGAAACATTCACTGTTTGGCTGTACTACTCAATACACTAATATTAGCATACATTTTCTATCAATATACCATTTTGTCCTTGTTTTAATGTATACATGTGTGTTTTGTACTTTAAATGTTAAAATGTTACTTCAATCTGTAAACTTTCTCCATGCTTATTACTGCCCAGAAGTTGAAATGGGGAAAAGCTGCTCTCATTTACAAACAATTATTAACAGGAATAAGTTACAAGAGAGGAAATTAGATGACCACTGTACAGTGCCATAGACTTTATAAATAATAGACGTAGTATCTATGACGTCACCCATCTGTTCCACGTGAGAGGAGATAAGCGCGAGTAGCAAAGACGTTTCAACACGCCTTTAAAATCCTTTTGAACTCAAAAAGCCGTGGCAGAGATCGGACGGTGTTTTGGTTTAAACAGCAACCCTGTTAACTGGAGACTTTTAGCCGGATGCATCCCTCATAAACGTCTTTAGACCATCATTAAATATCTGATGAGGATATTTTGAAATCTTAATAAAAACTAAACTAGTTTGCATTCCCAGGAACTCCCTCTGTGTTTCAACAGCTGTGTAAACTCCACAAACACTGACACGTTCAGCTGAAGGTCTCCAGTTTACAGGGTCACTTTTAAAACCAGAACACCGGGAGGAGAGACGCATTCACGGTGGGCTGAGAGAAGACTACTGTTACAAGCTGCTAAATCAAGAGAATCACAGCTTCTTCTTTTGAAAAGTACACACACATACAAAAAAGATAGAACAAATAAAAACTAATGAAAGAAAGAGAAATCAAGAGAATCACAGATGTGTGTGATGTTATTGTGGACGGAGGGGGGAATAAAAACACTGAGGTTAATCTACCAATCAGACACGTTCAGCATTGCAGGCCCTGCCTCCCGAAAGTCCCGGGACCTTTTAAAAGTACTACCCCCCTAGCAGTGGCTTTTCAGGAGGGGAGATTATCTGCCCCTGAACTAAATGTAGACCCTGGATCCACCGGTCGACACGCACGTAGTTCCGGGGTAAAGTACCTCCGGTTGAAAAACGCTTAAAGAAGTAAAGTGGAGGTATACTTGAATAAGAGAAAAACTGGAGCTCTATTTTTTCTCTCCATGCTTTGAGTGGCTTGAAAAGCCCACCAACCTTCATATCCCTGCAGCACTAACAGCATACAGCAGCTGTAAATCACAACCTTCCTTCTCTGCCCGTGTGTTCATATATTAAGTTTAAGTATGTGCCTTATGCGTCAAAGAAAGGCCTGCTACATCCTGTTTCTGACTGTTACAAACACACGACTCATTCAGGTCTCTCAGGATCCAGGGTGCCAGTTTAGCTCCAGTGTCCCAAGCTCTCCTGTCAAATATGTTTGAAACTGTAGCATTTGTCCCTCCATCCCCTGATGGTGTTTGTATTGATTGTATCAGTTTATTTGTATTTATTGTTTTGCTGTTGTTTATTTGGTTACTGCTGTGTGAGCAACATGTTGCCCTTTTGATGAAAATAGTCTTGATTTGTGATCCTTGCTGTCTGAAAACACATCTTTATTTCATGATGTTCAGCACAGTTTCAGAGTTGTTTCTTCTGTTGGTGTATTTTTGTACTTTAGTAAACTCCTATCACTTAAAATGCAGCTTTGAGCATCATTTAGATCAGTCTGGTTTTGTGATGACCAGGTTTGTCACTTTTTATCCTTCTGCTCTTACATCCTCTGGTCCACTGATTTCAGGTTTTCGGTCACATTTGGGATCCTGACTGCAGAGCTTTGCTGCAGACATCCACATCGATCCAGATACAGTCAGCTGCGGTCAGTAAGCACAGGTTTTAGTTTTGATCTCTGTACAGCCATGATGGTATCAAACCTGGTGCCCTCACTGTCACGACAAAGCTCCATTTCTCTCACCAACAACGAAATGATTCCAGCACATAACTGAAGTTGACCGGGGACAAGTTGGTTGGAGATTTGGGGTTGTTTTTCTAGCAGCGGCTAACGTAGCCTGGAGCATCTAGCCTGCAGCTGAGAGAAGCACAGAGCTCAAGAGGCATGTAATCTCTCTTCCTTCATTTTCACACCCACAGATTTGTTGAGCTTTTATATTAGAAGTCCTCTAATTGACACCAAAGTCCTATGACCAAAGATATTTAATTTCTTCTCTTTGAGAAAACAAAGACTTCCTCATCCACAGTTTTTTTTTTTTTTTTTAAGTTATATTTTTTGGGCTTTTTGCCTTTATTTGATAGGATAGTGAAGAGAGACAGGAAATGTGGGGAGCAGAGAGTGGGGGAAGACATGCAGGAAATGGTCGACCAGCCGGGAATCGAACCGGCAACCCCTGCGACGAGGACTATAGCCTCTATATGTGGGGCGCTTAGACCGCTAGGACACCAGCACCCCCTCATCCACAGTTTTTAAGAGGTCTTCGCATTTTCCACCTGGAAACCAACGTCAACACAGACATAGCAAAAACTGCACTTCTTTGAATGGCCACTTGTGGCTGTCTGGAGAGGCGAGTCAATCCTCATAAGGCTCTTCAATAAAAGGGTACACATTTACACCATACAGGTAGAGAATCCTGCTTTGGTCTCTGTAGCTCATGTCTCTGTTCACTAACACTTTATCATGGCTGAGTTTACATCATTTGTTAAATTAAACAGACGAATGGAAGTAAACGAGGGCTTCATTTTTTCCTCTAAAAAATCCTCAAAAAATTCTAAGTGAGACATTTAAAAAAAAAAATATATATATATATATTTCCCTTAATGAAGTCCCACAATGCTTGTCATATGACTGCCATAGCGCTCTAAAGCTCTCCTACCTGAATGTAAAGGAGCACAGGTGATGATGTCACCTGGCAGCACGGCGTGGTTTGTCAGTATGTTGATCTAGTAAGTGGAGATAAAGTTGTATGTAGGCTGTGTCTGGTTAAACTGACATACACTTGAGGTCAAAATGATTAGCCCCCCTGTGAATTTTTACTTTTAAAACACACCTGAGCAGTCAGTTTGTTTCCTAACAACACCTGTTGGTCAATTGGCTTCCTAACAACACCTGAACATTCAAACAGCATTGAGATTTACTTAAGGGACTCCAAACAGGGCACTTGAAAATGTTATTGAGAGAGACTACTCTTACTAACCATGCCAAAGACAATGGAAATCAGTCTTGAGCTCAGAAAGAAGATAATTGAGGCTCATAATAAGGGAGAAGGCTATACTGTCATTTCCAGGTGTTTTACAGTGTCTAGAACAGCTGTATGTTGCATCATTGCAAAGACAAAACAAGAGACAAACAAACCTAGGCGTGGTAGAAAACACAAGATTTCAAGAACTTTGGAGAGGAAAGTAGTCGAAGATGTCAGCAAGAAGCCCCGGACATCTTCCAAGGTGATTGTTGCTGACCTGACCTCCATTGGAGTTGATGTTTGAAGGAGCACAGTTGTGAGGGATCTTCATCATAGTGGGCTTAAGGACCATCGTCCCAGAAGAACCCCTTTACTCAAAGAGCGGCACATCAGAGCCAGACTGAGGTTTGCCCGTGAACATTTGAAAGGTAAAGATGAGTTTTGGAAGTCCATCCTTTGGTCTGATGGAACTTTTTGGGCATATGGATGTTGTTCATGTTTGGCCAAGAAAGGGAGAGTCCTTCAACCCTTAGAACACGGTCCTCAGAATTAAACATGGTGGAGGGAGCATCTTACTGTGGGGCTGTTTTGCAGCCTCAGACACAGGAAATCTTGTTCTGGTGCATGGCATCATGAAAAAAGAAAGTTATGTTGACATTTTGAGGGATAATATGAAGAACTCTGCTCTTAGCCTAGGCTTTGGTCGGTGTTGGGTCTTCCAGCAAGACAATGATCCAAAGCTTACATAAGAATTAGTCAAACAGTTCTTAAAGGACACCAAAACCAAGGTCCTGGAGTGGCCCGTACAGAGCCCAGATCTAAATCCTGTGAAGAATCTGTGGCGGGTGCTCAAAGTGAATGTCCATGCTCAGAAACCATGTATTTTGGACCAGCTGGAACAATTTGCATTGGAAAAATGGGCCAAAATCCCTCCAGAGACATGTGCCAACCTTGTAAAGAACTATTTGAAGAGGTTGTTGTCAGGTGTGGCTCAGAACGGGCGCACTATTGACTACTTATGGCCAGGGGGCTAATAATTTTGGACGTGCCATTTTTACCTTTTCTTGTTTCAATTCATTGCATCAACAAAATATCCAAGTCAAACATAGTGAACATTTGTCTTTGTTATTTTGGAAACACATAAACTATAAACACTTGTTTTTAATGGTCATTTTCATGGAGAAATCAAGGGTTTTATCTGATTTCACAAGTGGGGCTAATAATTTTGACCTCAACTGTATAACCACTCCACCAGAGACATGAGGAACCAGCACAGGCATGAGGATGCTAACCTGCAAGGAGAATTGAGACCCTGTTGTTCCATGTTAAATAAATTGTGCCCTATTTTGACTGTTTTTAACCATGACCATAAAGGATGATGAACACGTGACTGCCCAGATAAAGGCAAGATAGGCAGACTGTTCAAGTTCTAGCTTCTCTTTGCCAGCAACCATGCTTAGTCCCATCAACCAGCTCACGCTGCTTTGTTCACTCAAAGAATTCATTTGTTGGGTGAACGTAATCAAATCATGAAAATAATTTCCAACTAATCAAAATGCTTTCATTTAACGAGACACAATTTTGTTGAACCAACTAATTGTAAATATGCTGAGTGAACATAAAGTATTGATGTTACCATTACTTATTTGCAATGTTTGGGTCTAACTTAATTTTAAATGGTACAATGACACTAATGAATCATGCTGACTGAACAAACTAAAGTAAGTTCAATCCATCCATCATCTTGACCGCTTATCCTGTTTGTGGTTTCGGGGAGCTGACTTTGGGCAGAAAGCAGACAACTAATCACCCACACACACCTACGGGCAATTCAGAGAGACCAATTCACCTGGTGAGCATGTTTTTGGACTGTGGGAAAATAAGACATTTCTGACATATCAAGAATGTTTATTTAGCAGTTTAAACGTGCCGACTTAGTTTACCCCCAGTTGGTGTCAAGTTTGGAAAAAGACCATAAAACAGACTGGGTTTGTTTGAATAGAACTCTATTCCCCAGAGAAGGCAAACAATGACAAACAAAAAAATATGGATCTTGACTTGTTAACCTTTAAAATAAGTGCTTACTGATGACTACATTTCTCCACCATAGGTGTCGCTCGTTGCTGCCACCTTCTGCTCTGGAGAGGTACTGCAGATGGGATTCCTACCTAAACCCTTTAGGTTGTGTTGACATAAAGCAATCTTGCAGTTTGAAGGATTTAGCATGCCGTGTTAAAACTACATGATTTAACAATGTTTAACCACTAAAACTGAATTAATATAATAGAAGCTACATGTTGTACTTATGTTGATAAAACAGACACCCATGTTGCTTTCTTTGAGTGTACTCACTTCCTCCTCAGGGCTTCAGATGACAGTTTATTTTTGGAACATAGAGGATTGGGGACAATAAAAACACACTTAGTATCAAAGAAAACGCAAAAAACTGTCCTTCATGAGCTCTGAAACTCATCATGAAGAAGCTAACAACAACTGATACTGTGCTCACAGGGCAGGTATCAGCATCCGCCACTGACCATGTGACCAGGAAGGCCCGGAACCCTCTAGCTTATTAACAGGCATACAATGCAATCAATCAGCACGATGTTGCTGTTATAATCTCCTTTAGACTAATCAGCCCAAATTTAGATTTCTGTTGAAAATACTAAGACATTAGTTCTTGCATTACATCCTCAGGTAGAACCTGAGTTCTTAAACTGATGACTGCCATGTTTTTAAAGCTGTGAGGCTCATTGCAGGTGTCTTCAATCAGCAGGCATATGTCCTTCCTTCCCATAGAAGTGGAAAACTGCATCGGCAAACACACAGGATTAGAAACAAAAGAAGAGTAGAATGAGGGTTGTTACATTTTACATGGCAACTGAAACCCAGACCTTCCTTATGAGAGTCTTGTGTTTTTCAGATCCATCCACTACCCAAATCACCTCCTAAAGCAGACCCTTACACAGACCTTCCACCAGATCTGTGTCCAGTCCGTCTCCAATCCGCTGTGGTCTGGCTCCGTGCTCTCTCATCCGTCAACACTCACCGGTTGTGTTTTCAGAACGCAGCATGGAGCAGGACCTCCAGACAGCTGGAGCCATGTGACCAAGGTTTTCCCACAGTAATCACTGAATCAAGGATTCTCCTCCTCCTCTCCTCATCCATGTTGTCTTTCTGGTCCTCTGAAAACCTCTGACCTGTTGACTCCAGGCCTGGCTCCGCTCATCATGACTTTGGTTTGTTGTTGTAGTTAAGTGAAATACGATCTGGTGATAACACAGAGTGTTTTATTCTGAAAATTAACCGGATGTTTTCATTTTGTTTTGGTGAAACCTGACTTCCTGTCCCGCTCCATCTGCTCTGTTGAGATTGATGCGGCGTGCTCCGGCATCCGGCAAAGATAGAAGTCTTGTGTATCTGATCCGGAGGACTCCGACCTGCTGGATCAGAGACGCAGCCGGAACGCAAAAGAGTGGATCCAGTGGAAGTTAACACATTGACTAGAATAGAAACCTATCAGATCCGGTGCTGTGGCGCATCAGAGACGGACCGGACACAGATCTGGTGGAATTTGGCCGTTAGTTCCTCTAGTTTCTGTCACTGGACTTCAACAAGACTAAAACTAAAAATCAGTAAGATTGACAGCACAAGAGGGATCACAGCGTCATAATATGATGTGTTAGACCAGATCCTAGTAAGACTTAACCTGGATTTTCTTAGAGCTGGTTGTTGGTAGTTGGTGAAGTTTTGATTTGGTTTCTGCTGAAACACCATGAAACACCACCTGGCTCACATTACTGATGAATGGCATCATAGCATGCATAGTGTAGTTTCACTTTTTTTGTCCAAGGAAATAAAGTGTTATCCTGACAGTGCTTAAAGCAACATACAAGGAAGATTATAAAGTCCTTCTGTTAAAAATGACCCCCCTCCCACAGCACACATGAACATGACTGTCCAAATACTTTGGGCCTCAACATCTTTGCATATCCTGCTCTCTCTCTCTCTCTCTCTCTCTCACCTTTCCTTTTTTCATCTCCCTCCCTCTCCTCTCCTGTCGTTTCATTTCTTATATTACAGCTGCTCATTTTTCATTTTTCATTTAAGCACCCCTTCCCCCCACCTTCACTTCACTCTCGCCATCCCTCCATCTCTGCAGCCGGCCGACCATCCAGCAACCCGCCTCGTCAGCAGAATCAACAATAGTGGGGCCATTCTGCAGGAGGTCCCATGCATTGCTAATCAGCCTCTCATTCAGCGTGGAGGGGATTAGGCGGCAGGTACACGGAGCTCTGCATTGTTGCAGCGTAAATCAAGGCCTCCATCTAAAACATCACAAATTACAGGCGGGGCGGGCTATTTGGTGAACCGGGAGAGCGGGCCGAGACTGAAGCACCTCCACATCCTCTAACCCACAGGCATATTTACGCAGGAAAAATACTGAAAGTGCACACGGGCGCAGCGGTGCTTCGCTCTTGCAGTTGCTGTTTTGTCAATAGAAGCTCATAACAGTGGACAGTTATGAGCCTGTGAAATATACAATGGCCCCGCTCTCCGCTCTGCAAGGCATGTTGGGAGAATGCAGTTATAAATAGGCACACATACAGGGGTTGTGTCACAGCAGGTTTACAACCAACCCGGGATGCCTGTGGGCTTTTGTTCCTGTTGCTTTCTCCGTGTATGCTCACCGTCGTGACATTTATCCGACACAGGAAAAACAAAGGAGCGAATAAACCCCCGCCGCCCTCGCCGAGCACCAACAGCACCTTCAGGTCACGCTTCCACCCTCAGACACACTCAAATGTCACCCCGCCTCCGTGTCTCTCCACCTCTGTTGGGCCGTAATGACTGAGGTCTCCTCCCCACCATGACACTGATGCAATGAACTGGTTTCTTCTTGTCTCTGACATTTACTTGATGTCAGATGAACACAGGTAGGATCTTATGTAAGTATGTTTTATTGATTTAGAATACAATAAACAGAGCTCTGCTGCCATTTCTTGTTGAGAAGCCAAAGGTAGCAACATTTAAAGCTGCAGTGGTCAATATTTAGAAGGCTCAAACAGAACCTTTTGAGCCTCTGTTAGCTCATTTGTTTGGTCTGACACCTTGACACGTTCTTTAATTTCCAGCCAAATTCCTCCTGTTTTTTTTCTTGTTGCCATCCATTTCTGGCAGTGTTAGCCTGGTAGGTACTGTTTACTGACAGTGACATGATAATGTGCAAAAAAAGCTGGGTCTTAATACGCTGCCTTCCACTTTCAACCATGCACTGTGTCAGGGCCAGGCAGCAACCTCTAGAATTGAAAAAAGCAGCCTCTGTGGAAGTGCAAAAAAATCCAGTTCCTTAAGTGTCCACCTGAGGCTGTCTCCCAAAGTGAGACAATCCCTACAGAGTCCCATTTCAGAAAGGACATATTATACCACTTTTGGACCATTTAGGTGCATTTCGACCAAGAGTTCCGGGGTCTTTTTGCCCCCAGAACTACTTTCCCCTGAACTAAAAGGTTCCTGTGCCCCCATTGTTGTCTGTGTTTCGACCACGGGCTGAAGTCCTGGGTAGATTGTGCAAATCAGGCCAGTGACGTATGGAGAAAAAAAAGTAAATGCACTACACCACCAGACCAGTAGAGGGCAGTAATACAAAGAGGAATGCCATTCATCACAGATGACACCATAGAAGCAGACGGACAGGCAGGTATCATTATGAGCAACACAACAGTTAGCCTGTTAGCATGAAGAGACTCAGCTGGTCTGTTTTAGATGGTGCTATATTTCATCACAGATGGATTCACTGAATCAACACGTGAGAGGAGATAAGCGCGAGTAGCAAAGACGTTTCAACACGCCTTTAAAATCCTTTAGAACTCAGAAAGCCGTGATCGCAGAGATCGACCAGTGTTTTGGTTTAAACAGCGACCCTGTTAACTGGAGACTTTCATCCGGATGCATCCCTCATAAACGTCTTTAGACCATCATTAAATATCTGATGAGGATATTTTGAAATCTTAATAAAAACTAAACTAGTTTGCATTCCCAGGAACTCCCTCTGTGTTTCAACAGCTGTGTGAACTCCACAAACACTGACACGTTCAGCTGAAGGTCTCCAGTTTACAGGGTCACTTTTAAAACCGGAACACCGGGAGAGACGCATTCACGGTGGGCTGAGAGAAGACTACTGTTACAAGCTGCTAAATCAAGAGAATCACAGCTTCTTCTTTTGAAAAGTACACACACATACAAAAAAGATAGAACAAATCAAAACTAATGAAAGAAAGAGAAATCAAGTGAATCACAGATGTGTGTGATGTTATTTTGGACGGAGGGAGGAATAAAAACACTGTGGTTAATCTACCAATCAGACACGTTCAGCATTGCAGGCCCCGCCCCCCAAAAGTCCCAGGACCTTTGAAAAGTACTACCCCTCTAGCAGGGGCTTTTCAGGGGGAAAATGATCTACCCCTGAACTAAATTTAGAACCTGGGTCTACCTGTCGACACGCACGTAGTTCAGGGGTAAAGTTCCTGCAGTCAAAAAAACGCTTCTTGACACAGTTCCTATGTTCTCCTCCATATATGGTCATCTCTGGTTCCAAAAAAGACAACATGGTGGCAAGAAACAAACAAGTGACATCACAGATCTCCACATCACAATGTTTATTTCTGCGTCCAGTTGATGATGTAAACTCAAACAGTTCAAAGGCAGAGCTTCATATTTTAGTGTTTCACTGTAAGAGATGGAAGAAGATGTTCACCCCTTCAGCCGCTGCTGCTTAATATAACCCTGGTGGTCTTGCGTGCTGTGAGGTCTAGAGAGGTGAATTATGCTGAGAACAATACTACAAGGTATGCATGCCTGATTCAAATAATGACTGTGCCATCAGGCTACACATTTTAATAGCAGCCTCAGGTTTGTTGGTTACCAGTAGGAATATCTCTGAGGCTGAAAGACTAATTCTGTTCATGAATAAAATAATCAAAAGAAAATCAATAACCATCACCAAATTATAAATAAACAGGTTCCTAAGCCTGAGACATCACTGCTTTTCTTTCTCGCCCGAGAGAGTTCATAGAATACATTTTTTGCACTTCGCAGCATTTAGCAAGTTACAGTGGCAAGGACAAACTTCCTTTAACAGGCAGAAACCTCCAGCAGGACCAGACTCATGTTAGACACACATCTGCTGAGACCGTGTTGGAGAGAGGGATAGAGGGAGATGAAGAGAGAGAGAGATGATAGTGGTGAGACAGATAGTAGTAGTTGTAGCAGCTGGAGTCTGGCACGTCCACAGCAGCAGAGATCCAGAGGAACCTACAAGACAAGGGAGCTCAGGGACTCCAGGAAGGACTAAGAAGAGAGACAACTGGTGAATGGTGAAAGAATGACAGAAGGAGAGGATGGGATAAGAAAGGGAGACATAAAGGATGAAGAAACATGGAAAGAACAAAGCAGAAAGGAATGAAAGGAAAAAAGAATTTTAAAGAAAGAAAGAAAGAAAGAAAGAAAGAAAGAAAGAAAGAAAGAAAGAAAGAAAGAAAGAAAGAAAGAAAGAAAAACAAAGGAATGAAAGAGAGAGGAAAATAAATAAAGAATGATAGATCCAAAAAAAAGGAATATACAGCAACTCAGAGGAACCTACGAGACAAGGGAGCTCAGGGACTCCAGAAAGGTCTATGGTTAGTAACTTTAATGGGACATGACCTTTCCCTCTTCTTCTTCTGTACTTGTGGCAGATACTGTGTCTTTACATCTTATGTAGGTAACAGAGAGAGAGTTGGATAGAGGGAGAGAGAGAAGGGGGGGGGGGGGGGGGGGGGGGGGGGGGGGGCAGAACAACATAAGAGCTTATATCTCTTCAGGGGGCGCTAATAGATCCAACATTTTTCACGAGTGATATTTATTTTAGCTGTTTTCATTTATTCGCATCATGATGGTTTTACGATCTAGCAGAAGCTCCTTCCTTTGCAGCCTTCAACATTTGTTTTAATATGAAAACCTGAAATTGGATGTCCTCAGTGTTAGGCAGTGAAAACATAAAAACTATCAAATGTGTTTCATGAGACACTTTAAACCTTTGCGTCATCTACGAAATGAGAAGTGTCCTTTACACCAATATTAGTTTAACACAGAGTATTCTGTGTTTGTTGTGTTTTATCAACAAGATGGTGAAGAAGCAGGTGGCTGCTTCACTGCACAGAACATGCTGAATACAGTAGGGCTGTGCAGAGACGTCATTACCTGTATCTGATTAACCAAAAACTGAAATGTGAATAAAAGATGACAACAGACAAAATCAAATTATAAATGCACATTAGACCACTCTATGTCAAATTATGAACAGAGACCCAACACCAAGACAGGATAAGACTCAGTCTGACCCCACCTTAATCCACCATGAGCATTGCACCTCACAGTATTTAGCTAGTAACAGTGGAGAGTAAAAACTTCCTTTAACAGGCAGAAACCTCGAGCAGAACCAGACTCATGTTAGACAGACATCTGCCTCAACCGAGTTGAGTCTGGAAAGAGGGATAGAGGAGAATAAGAGAGAGAGGGAGCGGTGATAGTGATGAGATGAGTAGTAGAAGCTGTTGCTGCTGGAGTCCAGCACGTCCGTATCAGCTGGAGTCTGGAACGTCCACAGCAGGAGGACGTCTACGGCAGCTCAGAGGAACCTACGAGACAAGGGAGCTCAGGGACTCCAGAAAGGTCTATGGTTAGTAACTTCAATGGGACAGGTAGAGTTAAAGTAGGTGATGAGGGGGTTGGGGGGGAAGGGGGTGAGATGTGATCCCAGTTTGTCAGTGTGCCAGTTCCCCCAGCGGTCTAAGCTTATAGCAGCATAACTAAGAGCTGGTCCAAGCCTGATCCAGCTCTAACTATAAGCTTTTTCAAAAAGGAAAGTTTGAAGCCTACTCTTAAAAGTTCATTTGAAGCATCAAATTAATTTACTGTCCGCATATAAGTATTTATCAAACATATATTTCTACCTCCTCATACTGTCATTTCAGGCTCATTCCTGATACATAGGGAGGCAGACTAGACTCCTTTCTCCTTCATTCGGTTATAATCGTGTACTTAAAGGAAATGGTGCATGCTATAAGTTCATGAACCTTGTGGAGTGCTGGTTTGTTTGAAAAGACCATTCAATAGAAG
Organism: Notolabrus celidotus; assembly: GCF_009762535.1. Classification (NCBI taxonomy): domain Eukaryota; kingdom Metazoa; phylum Chordata; class Actinopteri; order Labriformes; family Labridae; genus Notolabrus; species Notolabrus celidotus. Next base: position 2,077,996 of record NC_048279.1, on the reverse strand, counting down.
AGAAGAAGTGACCAGCAGAGGTGGAAGGTGCAAGTCTTGGTGAACTGGTTGCATGCAGTTGGTCTCTCTGTACCTCACAACTATCAACAAAATCTGACAGTCAGCTGAGAGTATAGTGACAGCATGAGGTGCAACCAAATTTGTGCAAATGCAAGCTCCAGATCCCACAAAGAAACACACACACGGCCGCACACACATAGACACTACAGTGGATGGATCAATAGAAGCACCACAGAGTATCACTTTCAGCCTTTCACAGGCTGTGTATGTCAGCGAGCGAGCAGCATTCAGAACCGGTGTTCCCCTGTGAGCAGTGAAAAGCTCAGCAGCGGTCACTCTCGGGATGTCCTCTCTTTTCAAACACACTCCTGTTCCCTCTGTCCGTCAGGTCGAGGATTTTTCGTGCACCGCTTTGCTGTCGTCGTTTTGCAGGATCACAGACCCAAAAAGTAGGTCACCGTTTCCTCGACGCTCTTTTCTGCACGTCGCCTCGACTCGTAAACATCTTCCTCCCACGAAAGCCGCAGCCATCCCTGTGTGCGATATGACTAAAGCATCTCAGATCAAGTGCAGGATGACAAAAGGCAAGGAAAAAAGGAAGATGTTTCACTCCAACATATCAAGGGACTAGCTTTGTTTATCTGTGTGGGCTTATTACTCCATGGTAGGTGAGGCATAGCAACAACAGCAGGCCCAATAAAGCACTCTGCAAAGTTGTGCTTTCTTCTCGGCTAGCAGCATCCTCCTCGCTGCCTTTTGAAATGTGTAATTAATGCGTGCAGAGTTTGTTTACACATAGGTTTATTTATCTGTTTTTCTGCCTGCTGTATTAGTTTTTATTCCCCCCTGAGTTCTCTGGAGGTTTGAATAATTGAAGTGATTTGTATTCTCTTAAAGGCGGTAAAGTAAGGGCCCGAGGGAATGGCTGAGATTGAAAATACACAGGGCCTAAAGTTTATCTCCATCCGCCTCCTTAAACATCCTTTCTACTGTTTAAATATCTCTTATGAGTTTTTAATATGGAGGGAAACGGAGGGGAGAGAGTAAAGGATTGTAACTGACATGTTTTTCAAGAGCCCGGGTGATAAAAAGGAATAATAAACATTTGTTTTAAAAATAAAAACACACGTTTTCCTTGAACCCTAAATATAGCCTTGTCTTTTTTTGATGTGGTAAGCTGTATATCATCACCTGCCTGCGAGCCTCTCCCAGCACAGAAGGTAAAAACGTTGGCAGAGACAGTATTATTCAAATGTTGCTCGGAGCCTCTACAGCGCTTTGAAAGGTTAAACAGCACTTTAAACGTAGGCTGTCCAAATGTTAAAAGCACAAAATATTGCTCGCTGCAGCGTGCAACATGAAAAGCACAAAAACAGATGAACGCCCACGCAAACAGGCTCTGAGGCGAGAGCCGCGAGGTAACACTGTGATGGTCACAATATCCTGTTAGAGCCTCTGACAAAGGTAGTCCTCTGGTTAATGAGACACACAGACGTGAGGAGGGAACACATATGTGGACCACAGAGCCGCCTTTACACAACAGCTGCTTTACTCTTACATACTGAGCACGGACTCTGAAGGATCATCAGGGTTTATTTGAAGTGGGGTTGTAATATTTTTATCAATGGAGAGAGACGTTTGTACAATAGATGATGGTCCCACCCAAGAGTCCAGTTTTTGTTGTCCTGAGTGGGCACAGTCTTATTACCTGGCTCTCTTACTGCTCTCCTGGTTGTGTAAGATGCTTGATTCTGATTGGTAAAAAAACCCCTTGACAACGGTTATTAACTTTCACTAACATGAGCAACACAGAGACAAACTGATCACACGTCATGCATAAGATCAATGCTGACTTTTAATGACACACAAACAATTATTCATGCTTTCATTTCTTTAGATTAGATTATTGTAACAGTCTTTTAACAGGTTCAACTCAAAAATCGATCAATAGATTACAGTTGGTACAAAATTCAGCAGCAAGACGTTTAACCAAAACCAAGAAGAGAGAGCACAAGACCATTTTAAGGTTTTTCTGATCACTTTTGAAGCACTTCACGGCCTGGCCCCTGAATATATTTGTGATTTGCTGTCAGCCCGGGCCCAGCCTCAGATCCTCAGACAGGAACCTCCTTAAAGTTCCTGTTGCAAACTTAAAGTCTGAGGGTGACAGAGTGTTTGCTGTTCAGGCTCCGAGACTGGGGAACGACCTGCCTGAGGATCTCAGGAGAGCTACCTCAGTCTCTTCCTTTAAATCACAGCTGAAAATATTTTTTTTAGATAAAGCTTATAGTTAGAGCTGGATCAGGCTTGGACCAGCTCTTAGTTATGCTGCTATAGGCTTAGACTGCCGGGGGAACTGGCGCACTGACACACTGGGATCCTATCTCACCCCCTTCCCCTCAACCCCCACATCACTTACTTTAACTCTCCCTGTCCCATTAAAGTTACTAACCATAGTCCCTGAGCTCCCTTGTCTCGTAGGTTCCTCTGAGCTGCCGTAGACGTCCTCCTGCTGTGGACGTTCCAGACTCCAGCTGATACGGACGTGCTGGACTCCAGCAGCAACAGCTACTACTACTCGTCTCATCGCTATCACCGCTCCCTCTCTCTCTTATTCTCCTCTATCCCTCTTTCCAGACCCAACTTGGTCGAGGCAGATGGATGTCTAACATGAGTCTGGTTCTGCTCGAGGTTTCTGCCTGTTAAAGGAAGTTTGTCCTCTCCGCTGTAACTAGCTTAATACTGTGAGGTGCAATGCTCATGGTGGATTAAGGTGGGGTCAGACTGAGTCTTATCCTGTCTTGGTGTTGGGTCTCTGTTCATAATTTGACATAGAGTGGTCTAGACCTGCTCTGTTTGTAAAAGACTCTTGAGATAACGTTTGTTGTGATTTGGCGCTATACAAATAAAGATTAATTGTTTGATCTGTTAAGTCCTATTTCAAATTTAGTTTCAGTTTCTGAATGTCCCACCGGTTAAATAAAAAACTTAAGTACTGGCTAAAGGAGAAAATAAGCGGTTTTCTCCATTCTTTTGGTTTAGACTGAAACGAGTGCTGGTGGATAAATATTCAGTTTTGAAAGAACAAAGACTGAGTATAAGTATAGCAGTAGTTTAAAAACATAATTTATTCTTGATTTACAAAAACAAACACACTGGCTACATTTACATGAGACTTTTAATTCCTCTGTAATTCAGAATAAAAATTTAATCCTCTTTAAAAAGATAAAAAATGACCTCGTAAACACCTAATTCAGAATGAAAATGACCATTCTGAATTAAACTTAAATCTGAAGTAAGTGTCTGGTTTATTCTGATTTTAAATCTGAATTGAATAATTCCTCGATCATGTATACGTTCATTCTGCTTTAAATGAATTCCGGTCGTTCTGAGCATGCTCGTTCCCTTGTCCTGTCGTGATGACGCACATATTCCACTCTGGTGGGAACATATTTCAGTCTGAGGTAGAGCAGCTGTTGAACTAACCGTTGGCTTTGATGCACCAAAGTCCGGTCTACCGCCTCCCTTCTCCGGTCCTCTATCTCTCTTCTCCTCCTCAGCTGAGGGAAGTGAAGCAGTATGTTTGTGTCGAGCTGCTTATTCAAAACTAGAATCAAAATCAAAAGGAAAATTGTACTGATTGTGTGATCTTCCATGTTGTAACTGAAAATAAAAGAAGCAGGAACTGGAGTCTGTTTTCTTCTGGTAAACGTAAATACGTCATGCCCGCCCCTGTCCAATCAGAACCCTTCCTAATCACCAGACCTTAAGAGGAATTGAATAAAGACGATTAAACATGTTTTCCATGTAAACCTCAATTCAGAATTATTATTTCCATGTAAACACAAAGGAGAATACTTTTATTCTGAATTATTTAATTCTGAATTATTAATTCTGAATTAAAAACATCATGTAACCGTGGCCAATGCAAATCAACAACAACAACTAACTGGAGTAAAACTTGAATCCTGTCTGGACACTGAAATGCTTTCTTCAAGCAGAAAAAATCCTTAACATACTGAATAATATAGAGTGTCCTGAGCTACCTGCAGAAATAAAGGGCAGTTTGACAGTGAAGCCTCTCCCAATGAGTTCAGAGGCAGTGTTTCCCTCACTGTGGAGGTACGGCTGCACGTTCAGCTCTGACCCTTCACACCTGGCACACAGACACATCAGAGGCAGCTGTCTTCATCTGCTCCTCTCTGCCGTGAAGCTGAGGCAGCACTTCTCAGTCCGAATAAAAGCCTGAACTGCTGCCACCACCGGGACCATTGGGATGAGTTAGGCCGTTCTTGTGTGCCCCCTGTTGATAATCCTACCCACAATTCATAGCCTAATGGGACACATGAAAATGTTACAGCACTGTGGTTTGCACAGTCTCAGGCAGCTGCTTTTTCTGCCTTTTTAGATCCAGTCCCTCCTGTGTTGACTGCCTCCAACAGGAACAAAGAGGTGTGTGTGTGTATGTGTGTGTGTGTGTGTGTGTGTGTGTGTGTGTGTGTGTGTGTGTGTGTGTGTGTGTGTGTGTGTGTGTGTGTGTGTGTGTGACAAATGCTTGAGGTAATGTGATATCAGGGCAGAGATACCTTTCATTCAAGCAAAAACTTCAGAACTGAAAAGTGAAGCAAATGTAAAAGCACAAAAGACTGCAGTACCTTCAGCGGCTACTTGAGGCTCTAAAGATGACTCATGTCCAAGCGGCAACCTCTGGTCTCAAAATATGTAGCCCATGCAGAAGTGTTATGAACAGCAGTTCATTGAGTGTCCACTAGAGGCTAACTGCAGAAACACAGGAAACCACATACACACCAATTCAAAGAAGATGATCTTTACAGCAGAAATAAACATGTTTACAGCCTGATTGAAAAAACGAGTGTAGTCTGGATAGCTCCTTTCTTGATCGGCACACACTGTATGGGGGGTGAATTTTTTTATACCGTGATGGTTCAGAAGATATTAGGATTACGAGTTTTTGCCCAAATAAGGACATGACTGACTTGACTGACAGGCGGGAACACATAGCTGTTGGCTAGGAGGCTCAAACCCCGCCTCTTTACATCACACTAAGTTAGGTTGAGTTCAACATTTGTAATATGGCTTCCTCCGATGATTGGCTTCAAAGCAGCGCTTGAGAAACTGTTGGGTGATGTCACGGATACTGCGTCCATTATTTATACAGACTATGCTCACGTCCAATTTACAGTACACAGGATGTGTCTCAGCTCCGTCTTTAGTCCAATTTTGACGGCATGCATCAAGCTGAACAGAGAACATCAACCTGAGCAGGAAGTCAGGCACGAAGATCCCATGCAACATCTGCTCAATTTCACAATAAAACACCATATATGGACTCCCGACTATTTAAAAGATTCTATAGATCAGATCCAAATGATTCAACCAGAATCAGAATCAGAATCAGAATCAGCTTTATTGGCCAGGTATGCTTGAACACACAAGGAATTTGACTTTGGTAAACTGTGCTCTCTATGTACAAGGCATAAGAATAAGGCATACAAATAAAAATATAATAACAATAACATCAGCTATAAATACAAAAGAACAACAAATAGGCTTGACTAATATGTACAGACTAAAATAATATGATAAAGTGCAGTGGTGAGTTGCAGAGGTAGTTTTACATTATAAAAATAGAAGTTAAATAATACAAAAGATAGAAATATGGAATTCTGCTTGGAGAATTGTTGCATTGTGTATCTACATGTATATTTACAGAGAGTATTTATCTGACAGGTATGACACTGTTATGGTTTAGTGTTCATCAGAGTGACAGCCTGGGGGAAGAAACTGTTCTTATGGCGGGTTGTTTTGGCGCACAGTGATCTGTAGCGCCTGCCGGAGGGAAGGAGTTTGAAGAATTTGTGTCCAGGGTGTGAGGGGTCAGCGGTGATGCTACCTGCCCGTTTCCTGACCCGGGACCGGTACAAGTCCTGGATGGGGGGCAGGTCAACACCGATGATTTTTTCTGCAGTCCTTATAGTCCTTTGCAGTCTGTGTTTGTCTAGTTTGGTTGCAGATCCAAACCAGACAGTGATGGAGGTGCACAGAACAGACTGGATGATGGAGGTGTAGAACATGATCAGCAGCTCCTGGGGCAGGTTGAACTTCCTGAGCTGACGCAGGAAGTACATCCTCTGCTGGGCCTTTTTTCTGATTGTGTCGATGTGGGAGGTCCACCTCAGGTCCCGGGAGATAGTGGGTCCCAGGAACCTGAAAGAGTCCAGAGAAAGGCTCTGTAACCTGTTGTTTGTATGTTGTTTTCCCTATACTGGACCCAGCTGATCCTGGCTGCTCTGAGCTCACAACACTTCCAACACCCTTTGTAGCAGGGCGCGCCGTCAGTTGGAGCGTCTGACAGAATACATGTACACTTTTGTACATGTGGCACTGATGGAACGCGGTGCACACGCTCCCTGTATAAATTGGGGGTCAATCTCTGCAGAGCCCCATAAAAATATCTATCTTTAAAGCTGTGTTTAACGTGTTTACAGGTTGGTTTAAACTTGCTTTGGTCTCTGAAGCTGACTCCAACCTGTATGGGGGCTACATTTGTATTCTAAATGATAATAAGGATTAAAGTTGGACTGTAAAGTTGGAGTAGCTGTTTCTCCAATTTAATAACCAAAGCTCAGACAATCAGATCTACTCCGACCCTAACACTAAGAGCTCAAGACTCCACTCAGACTCAAGGTTTGGTGACTTGACTATGACTCTTAATACAAGACAAATGAAACAACATAATATCAAGAAAGTCTGTGTTCTGTTTGCATGTATCATTTTCACTGTTGGAGACCTGAATTCAGCACTACAGCCAAAACTATCTATCTACAAATGATCTGAAGCTATGATACCAGTATCTCGCTGGCTTCAACTCTTGTTTACATCTTAACACAATAAAAACTGTATGCATGATTTATCTCTCCAGTCAGCAGAGGGCCAACAGCAACCATGTGTTCTGATAAATTGAGATGTGGTGGAACAGTTCAAGGATCTTGGCGTAGTTTTTGACCCCAAATCTCACCTTCAAGGATCACATTAAAAAAATCTGAAATATCATAAAGTTCAACCTCTCAAATTTCTGTCATATAAGACCTTTCCTCACTTCAAGGTCGGCAAAAGTCTAAATGCATGCAATGATATTTTCTCACATCACTTATTGTTTTACAACTTGGTCACACACAACAGCCAGCACGTTAAAACCCATCAAGTCTCTCTTTAAGAAGACCGTCAAACTCTTAGACAGGAAACCTTTCCATTATTGCAACATAGTCAGGAAGTATAATATCTTAAACACTGAACATTTTCAAACCTATACTGACATCTGTCTTGTTTTTAAAGTTTGAAATGGGCCCCTCCATCACTGATCAAATGTATCCCCAACAAACACTATGATAAAAACTAGAGCTCAAACAAGAGGAGACTGTGATGTACCGAGGCATCAAACCACATTCATGGTCTGTCAGAGGCACACAGTCCTGGAACAAACTACCTGCTCACCTTATGGCAGGGGTTCCCAAACTTTCCAGCCCGTGACCCCAAAATATAGGTGCCAAAGACTTGTGACCCAAACTGTCCCTCAAAGTGATTTAATGTGTCTTCATTTAGCTGGTCTGCAGAAAGTAACCCTACCTACATGAGCATGTGTCTGTGTTTCCTGTGCTGTTATGAATGAACCTGCTGCTCTTGATGCTTTGATAATTAACTGTTCACCAACCCTAAACTTAGGAGTCATCTGGAAACATAGAAAGGCAGAAAACTCATTACATTTTCTATTTTCAAGGTTTTATTTCAAGTTTAGCTACTATTTTTAACAATATATTTTACTATAATGGGTAAATGTACTATTCTAAGAAACAAAATATTCTAGTAGACATCTCATGACCCCCCATTTGTGTCTCGAAAACCTCCAGGGGGGTCCCGACCCACACTTTGGGAACCCCTGCATTAAAGAGCATGAGAACTACTGTACCTTTAAAAAAACACTTCAACATTAAAAACAAATATACACATGAATAATCTGTTTCCTGATTTGATGCCTGTTCCCGGGGGCTTTGGCCTCACCTTCCATCCTGTTTTTATAATGACCCAAAAGTGTACATTGTGTATTTGAAATCTGTTTGTAATTCAGTTTGTGCAGAGTCTTGTTAACTGTCTTGAGACATCCTGTCATTTTAAATCTTGTTGTTTTATGTTTTATGTGAGTACCTGCCTTAGGACGACGGATGAAATGTAACTATTGTGCTAATTCTGGCATATTTACATTGAGGCATACTGTCATCATCTACATGCTCCCCCTTGGTCACATCATACGCCGCCACGGCCTCCATTTCCACTGTTATGCCGACGACATCCAGCTTTACATTTCAACCACATCCATCACCGCTGCTTCCCACACCACCCTCACAAACTGTCTCACTGAAATAAACTCCTGGATGCAAACAAACTTTCTCAAACTCAATTGTAATAAATCCCAAATGGGTATCATTTTTGATCAGTCACTTAACTTTCAACAACACATTAACAATATTTCAAAAAACGCTTTCTTCCACCTCAAAAACATCGCCCGTCTCCGCCCCTCCCTTTCCTTCACTGCAGCTGAAACTCTCATCCACGCCTTCATCACCTCAAGACTCGATAACTGCAATAGCATCCTCTACGGCAGCCATTCTCAACCCTGGGGTCCCGACCCCAATGGGGGTCGCGAGATGATTTCTGGGGGTCGCCAAATAATTTTCGAAAAATATATCCAATATTATATTACAGAATTTCAGTCAGGGAGCTGTTCTAGTTGCTTTGTGCTTCATTACTTTTTCAAAATGCATTGTATCAACTAAATTTGTATGAATTGACCTGTGCGCGTGAGATCATGCTCCGTGACCCACGGCGGGAAAAAAGACAAAGAAAAACAAACCATTAACCTCGCGCTACATTTTGCAACAAGTTTGCTAGCTTTCTGATGCTGTAAAATGGAGCGATGGCTTAAGAGAAAAAGTGTTCTAGCTTGAGACTTGGGTCAGCAGCAGGGGTCTCAGAGTCAGTCACCAGACAGTCTGACAGCAGGACCACCCCCTGAGAAACGGAAGGCACTGGGGCCGACACCGGCTGACTCCAGAGCTTCGAGGCTCCGTAAATATCAGCCCGACTTTCTTAAATTTGGATTTTCGTACAT